>NC_060897.1:4616667-4906667 GCF_014805685.1 Silurus meridionalis
AACGCGCTTGAATTCATTCTAAAAAAATATCTAATATAATATTAAGTGGCAAGGAACTCAGTCTAATTACATTTTTTACTATCTAATTGAAGATTTACATCATTGGCATATTTTGTGAGTTGAGTTATGGCCTTGAATTTATCATTTTTTTTTTCCCTTCAGTGGAATAAAAAAAACTGTACTCTCACTTCATCATTCAGTTCAGTTATATTTGTGATGGCGTAGTGGTTAAGACATTGGATTACTAATCAGACGATTTTTTACTTCTTCCTGTAGTGTCTGTTTACGTTGGCATCGGCATTTTACCTCTTTTGATTTGATGGTCAGAGAGTGTGTTAGTCAGCACATGCAATCTGCTGCATCTGTAGCAAACTGCACAAACTCATATTCATGCTGAGTAAATAATGATAGTTTATGAACTTCACTGTCTCCGACATGACTAAGACAAAACGAATAAGATCGAATATGGAAATTGATGAACACGATGAGTGCTAATGGTTCTAGAAATTGTCATTTTATTAAAAGGAATAATTATCTCCATCGACGACAAGCTCGTAATGTGTAGCGCCGAGCACTAAAGCACGGGTGGAAGTGTGTGGGGGTCCAGGAGAGCAGTAAAAATAGCATCATGGGAAGAGGTGTGTGTGAAATATCGCTGAGATAATGCAGGAGAAGGGATATGTGTGTATGGTAAGACAGAGGATAGATGTGTGTGTAAAAGCATGATCACATGGCATACCAAAAGAGTAGACAAATAGACAGATCTGGGACTCTGTATATGTGTATGTGTGTGTTTTCCAGTTCTAACACATCTAAATAAATCTATTAAGAGTTTGTTAATTATATTTATATTATTGTTATTATTATTATATATTATTGCTAGTGTGTTATATTAGGGGGAAAAACTAAACCACATGGAGCTTGGTCTTTCCGGGATAGCTAGCTAGATCTTCTTCACCAACTTGATACACCACAAAAAAGTATGTACAAAAAAGTAATGGCAGCCTGTTATGAAGCATGGACATTTGTATGAGTGTGTGTTCATGATCTGGTTGATTTAAGGATGTGACCTAGCCTCGATAAGCACTCGAACAGCCAACATCAGTGTGTCAGAATGCATTAAAATCAAAGCGATGCCGTGATACACACGCGGAATAACTTGCGTTCCTTAGTACGCCGTCTCAATTAAACCAAATAACATCTGTCAAGCCATCATCTTAAATGCGATTCATTATTTTCAGGCAGTCAGGCTGCTTTGTTGATGGATTTGAAGGTTAACTGTGCTCCGCAAATGACCGTGTGTTGTTTTTTTTAATACTGAAACCACTACTTGAACGAAAGAGTGCAGTTTATGAATCGCAAGAGCTATGATTAAAACTAGGACATTGTACCAACGCATTTTCTTCATTTTCCAGACAATTTGGTCAATTCAATTAATATTTATTGTATAGCTCTTTGAACAATGGACATTGTCTCAAAGCAGCTTTACAGCGATATTAAAAGAGTTTCTTCCTCTTTTTCTTCTCCATCGTCGTCACTCCCGATGAAAATCTCAACATCTTCAGCTCTGCTACCTCCAGCTCCACCTCCTGTGTTTTACTCAATGCCACTGTCTCTAAACCATACAACATCTCAGGTCTCACCACAGTCCTATAAACTTTCCCTTTCACTCTCACAGATACTCTTCTATCACAAATTACGTCTCTAGGTTACGAATGTAACCCTAGTTCCCCGAGGGAATGAGATGCTGCGTCGTAACGCATTGAGACTCAAATTCCCGAAGGGGAACATGAAGTTATGGGAAAAAGTAGTGAAAGCCAGGCTGAGAGAAGGTGACCATCTGTGAGCAACAGTATGGTTTCATGCCGAGGAAGAGCACCACAGATGCATTATTTGCTTTTAGAATGTTGATGGAGAAGTATAGAGAATGTCAGAAGGAGTTGCATTGTGTGTTTGTGGATTTAGAGAAAGCGTATTACAGGGTGGAGAGAGGAGTTTTGGAATTGTATGAGGAAGTCAGGTGTATCAGAGAAGTATGTGAGGGTGGTGCAGGACATGTATGAGGACAGTGTGACAGCAGTGATGTGTGCAGTAAGAACGACAGACTGGTTCAAGGTGGAGGTTTGACTGCATCAAGGATCGGCCCTGAGCCCTTTCCTGTTTGCAGTGGTGATAGACAGGTTGACAGACAATGTCAGACAGGAGTCTCCCTGGACTATGATGTTTGCGGATGATATTGTGATTTGTGGTGAGAGTAGGGAGCAGGTTGAGAAAAGCCTGGAGAGGTGAAGGTACATGCTGGAGAGAAGGGGAATGAAAGTCAGTAGGAGAAAGACAGAGTACATGTGTGTGAATGAGAGGGAGGGTAGTGGAGTGGTGCGGTTGCAGGGAGAAGAGGTGGAGTGAATAAAAGAGTGCCGGCAGGGTGGAGTGGGTGGAGAAGAGTAATGGCAGATTGAGTTCCCCTTCGGGAACAAGACGCTGCGTCGTAACGCTTTGAGACGCAGCATCTCGTTCCCTCTGGGAACTAGGGTTACATTCGTAACCTAGAGACGGTGTGACTGATCACATTTATTCCCCTGTAGTTACTGCAGGTCTGCACATCTCCCTTTTTCTTAAAGATCGGTACCAGCACACTCCTTCTCCTTTCCTCAGGCATCATCTCACCTTCCAAAATCTTGTTAAACAATCTTGTCAAAAACTCCACTGCTATCTCTCCTTAACATTTCAACACTTCTACTGGTATGTCATCTTGTCCAACCGACTTTTTTACTTTTCATCCTCTTAATAGCTGCTCTCACTTCCTCTTTACTAATACTATTCACTTCCTGCTTCACCATTTCCACATCATCCAACCTTCTCTCACTCTCATTTTCCTCATTCATCAACTTCTCAAATAACTCCCTCCACCTTCTCAACACACTCTCCTCACTAGTCAACACACTTCCGTCTGCATCCTTTATAGTACATAAAAACTTCTTGAGATGGCATGAGGAAGAAACCTTGAGAGGAACCATACTCGAAAGGGAACCCATCCTCATCTGGGTGGCACCGAATGTCCATTTATTACAGTTCATCACTGTTAAGGTGTGCCATTGTAGAGGTGGAAAGTAGTGAAGTACAAATACTTATTTACTGTACTTAAGTAGATTTTTCTGGTATCACTACTTTACTCCACTATTAATTTTCAGACAACTTTTGACTTTCACTCATTAAATTTTTACACAAATATCTGTACTTTCTACTTCTTACATTTTCAAACCAGCCTTGTTACTTTTAGTATTATTTCTTCTCATTGAGTGCTGTTTCCAGCCTATCAATTGCACGGCTATTTCACCATATCACTGGTGTATTATTTCCTGGCTATCAGACGTAGACGTAGGCAAGCGGAGCAAACAATGAGCAAGGCAACAAGAGGAATGGGTAATGTGAATTCAGAGAGAGTCACCGATGTGAAAATAAGACATTCCTCAACACCCATGGCCATATCTAAGGAAGATGTTGGAAATTATCGGTGTAAAAAAGTGCTGTCTTTCAAGAAATTGCCGTCAAATTTGAGAAAGCACATACATAATCTAACGTTTTATTGTTATATCTTTCTTTTTATGAGCCATTTTGATGTTTCAAGTTTTTTTTCCCCTACAGTTTGGTTTGTCTTTTATATAAGGGATGCTGCCACATGTTGCTATTTTTTTAAATAAGGATGTTTTTAATGTTCTTAATGTCTGTAGTATGTAGCTGTCGGAGAAATCGGAGGTTTAGTCATATGATGTAGAACCAAGAAGGTTACGAGCATGGTGCGCGTCTCACACTCGCAATCAACCACTACCACATGAGTAAGTGTTAAATTATGTTTACATTACAGTAATTTGCGGTGTATTTGTTTGTTAAAATAGGCTACAAACACTTTTTAAGTGCAGAAATAAGCGATCGAATGAGATCTCGGAACGGATCATATCACTTTTACATTCATTCTTATGGGGAAAATCAATTTGAACGTATGAGTAAATGGACCTACGAGCAATTTTCAAGAATGGATTATGCTCGTACAATGGGGTTTTACTGTGTATATATATATATATATATATATATATATATATATATATATATATATATATACACACACACACACACACACACACACACACACACACACACACACACACACACACACACACACACCTGACCTTTCGTGCTATATGTGGTTCTTCCAACTGCTACCACAAATCTGGTGCCACTCAATTGTACAGGACGTCTTTAGTCGTCTTTTATCTGATTGTATTCTATATGGTGGTTGTTCAGCCTGGATACATTGAGTTTTTGTATTAAGACATTGATATAATGCGTGACACTAATACAGGTAGTAGTAATGGCTACTTTTTACTTAAGTACATGTCAGAGCCCAAACTTCTTTACTTTAACTTGAGTAAAAAAGTGTAGTCAGTACTTCAACTTTTACTGGAGTCTTTTAAAACACGAGTATCTGTACTTCTACTTAAGTAAACGATATGTGTATAGTTTTGCCACCTCTAATTGTAGTAGATGAAGCTCACCTGTGCACCTTTTTGAACTGGTGATCATGGAGCAGCACAGAGCAGTGCAACAAACCCAGGAGAAAGCATTTGCTGCCCTCTTGTTTACATGCGCTCACAGACCCCCAAGATTGCATACTGGAGAGAGTCTGCTCCTTCAAACCCAGATCATTGTCTGACCACGTTTGTTTACTTGACTCTCAAGATGATCACCTTGGGTAACCTCTCCCAGGGTAAGAGGTGGGTATACATCAAGACTCTTTTCTGTTCTTGCACCGAAGTGGTGGAATGAACTTCCCCTAGATAGCCGAGTCACTGCCTAACTTCAAATGACCTACCTAATGTGGCTGTGGCATTGTTGGGATTTGAACCAGCAATAATCTCTCAATAACGTGGCAAAATGCTTTTCATCGCTTTTCGATATGAACATCCGAGTGTTGAACCACACTTGTCTAAATATGGCTGAGGAAAAAATAGAGCCTACGACCTGAAGGACCTGATCAGCTCTTTTAGTGATTGCTGTATTTTGCTGCCTTTCTATTTTAAGATGCTTTTGTTGCATTTTATGCATTTTTTTCACTGATTAAAAAAAGATATAAGAAAAAGCATTTATTTTGTGAATGCTCTCAGATGGAATGCTTAAACAAAAAATTGAAAAAAGTTTGGTTTTGTTAAATTCTTTTAGAAATATACAGTAAAATTACAAGTGCAAAAAATGCAGTGTTAATCGTTAAGTCCCAAAAAGTTTAATTAACCTTCTACACCCTGTCTGTGTAGTTTCAGGATGTAACATATTCATTTATTTTTACACTTAAAGTGAGAAAGAATAGTGCCAAATTGTGCCAAACACCCTCAACCACTTCGCCTTGAGGGGCGAAGATGCCATATTGTCTACACAAGTCTAAAACCCTATTCGGACGGGACTAGTTTTACAGGGGGTTGTTAGAGAAATTTCTTTTTCACAGACATACTTTGTGATTTCAATCCCGTCCGAATCTGCCATGTCTGTCTTTATCTCACACGACCTCTGTAAAAATTCCAGAGCAAATTACCTACTGTTTTTCACCAATTTGGCGGTCCTCTGAGAAATCTAATCCCGTCCGAATGCAAATGTCTGTGATTGCCGAAAATGTTTTTCCCAAAACGCGTTTTCTTGTGTGTTTTGGTCAACGTGAACTACCGTACTAATCCTAGTGTGCCGTATTTAAGTTCATATGACCATACGCAATCCACGCATCCTGGACATGTGGTCTTGTGCAACGCACACATGTAAAACACAGACACTCCTACCTCCGTAATAAACATGGCGATGTTAGTCTCGTCCGAATCCATACATGAAATGAACTCAAACCTTGTTTGGAAAACTAGTCCTGTCCGAATAGGGCTTAAGTGCATTTCTGTGGGGTTTTTTGTGTGTTTCCACTGATCATCCTTGAGATGTTTTTACAAATTGATTGGAGGCCACCTGTGGTAGATTGAGTTGATTGGACATGATTTGGAAAGCCACACACCTGTCTATATGAGGTCCCACAGTTAACAGCGCATGTCAAAGCACATACCAAGCCATGAAGTCTGTAGACCTTAAAGACAGGATTGTATCGAGGCACAGATCTGAGGAAAGGTACAGAAAAATCTCTGCAACATTGAAGGTCCCACAGTGGAATCCATCATCTGTAAATAGAAGAAGTTTGGAACCACAGGGACTCTTCTTAGAGTGAAGCTGCCTGGCTATACTGAGCGATCTGGATGAAGAACCTTAGTCAGGGAGGTGATAACAAGTCAAGATAACAAAGGAGGCGCTACAGGACGACTCTGTGAATGCCCTTGAGTGGCCCACTCTTTCTGGATGCACAAGGATGAACAGAGTTTTACCACGCCTATGTTTTGAATACCATAAGTGTTTAATTGAAACTGCTAATTTCATTGTGTAGGCATACGGAGAAATTAGGCATAAGGACTAATTATATGTTTAGTATACTAGTTGTTTAAAAAAATAAAAATCATATCTATCCGATTGATGGCTAACAGGGGAGAACACATGATCAATTAGCTGGTAAAGTAAAAGCACTGAAGGATATCAAATAGCCATGACGTAATTGTATTAAGCTTAAAAAATGCAAATGAAAATGTTTATTCCAGGAAGTATGCTACTTTTCTTACTCCGATTCCTGAAACTATGGGCATCACTGATTAAAAAACAGCTCGGCCATAAAATTCTGATAACATTTCCCTGTTGTGTTTATTGCCTGAAATGCCTTTCTCTAACTGAGTCCATGAATTTTTTTCTTCAGACCCCAACTGAGGTCAGAGCCACTGTGCTTTTGGGGTAAAAGCGTCAACTCCGATTAGCTGTAACATGTCTGTGTTCTGTCTCGCAACCCTCGAATGGTCTTAATACCTAACAACATTCTGAGAGCATTTTTCTACGAATTTCTTGATAATAAACAGATATCTGCTGGCTGCCCTGAAATTGAGTTTTGTCTGAAAGTACCATTTTGATGGTTTTGCCTACATATTATAAAAATCAGTATATTGTTTTTTTTTTCTTCTACTTCATAATTATAGACTTGCTGAATTATTAGAGAAAAGGAGGAACGGTGGACATGTTTACGATTAGCTGCATATTATTGGGCAGAGCGGGCGTGGTGTTTACACCCATGCTTGTCAAAGTGGGTTTCCAGATGTTTTACACGGGCAAATTTTATGGCGCTGGAAAACTTTGTTTGACTGAGCTGTAATTTCTACAAAAACTTTTATTATAACAAAAACATTGTTTTAAAAGTAAATTAAAAGAAAAAATGGCTCCATTGAATATTATTTTATTTCCGTTTAACCAGTAATTGTTGTATAATGTATAATTATTGTATTAATGTACATTAAAACCCAATAATTAACGGACTAGTGGGCTACTTTTTCCTTGTAGTGTAAAGCTGTGGCTAAGTCGTGGCATTTGGATGTTCTTTGCATTATCGGAATATGTCAGCCCACATGACATTTCAGATTTTGTACTGCACTGTAGCTCGAGACGATGACCTTTCTCAGATCTTTATTATTTCTCCTGATAGTGTTTCTTTTTTCATACCAAATCCTCTCCGTGGACCAGCTTTTTAACGCTGCTTGCTGTCTTTCCTGTTCTTCTTCACCCCCCCCCCTATGCACACATGCACACATCTCAGTGCTGATACAGTAAACTAGGCTTTCTATCTGCTCACAGTAGTTGTAGGTCCCAGTGGATCGATTAATCTCCACCAATGTTCTTTTGCGTGTGTCACGTAACACAGGGATAGGTGGATGCAGAATTTCATTTAGCAACACATGAAAGACAAACACAAGGAAAAAACACAAGATATCTCAATGCATAAACAAAAAAACAAAAACCGAACCTGGAAAGACAAATGTGAGAGTGTGAGTGCTGTGAAAGATGAAACTACATACATGAGTGCAAATCACGGTGACAAGGAACAGGTGTGAGTGATCAGTGACATGTGACAGACAAGGAAGTGCAGTGTCTGCTGGGTAATGTAGACATAATCGTGGCATTTGTGAGAACCAAATTTTGAGTGCTTTTGTAGTGCTGTAGTTTAAAATATTGAGTGTTCTTTCTATCTATCTATCTATCTATCTATCTATCTATCTATCTATCTATCTATCTATCTATCTATCTATCTATCTATCTATCTATCTATCTATCTATCTATCTATCTATCCATCTATCCATCTATCTATCTATCTGGACAAAAGTATTATGGGTAGCTAAAGTATTAAAGCTACTTGTGGTTCTTCTTCACACTTTACCACATTACCACAATCATATAGGATGTATAGAAACAAACTGAATGCACCTGATTTTACTAACACCCTTGTGGCTGAATGAGTAGTACCAAATAAATGTAGTGGAACATCTTTCCAAGCATGGAGGTTTTTGTAACAGCAAATGTATTGTGTTGAACGGGGTGTTCAAAAAGCACAAAACTTATGGTCAGATGTCCATTAACTTCTGTCCTGTCCTGTCCGTCTGTCTGTCTGTCTGTCTGTCTGTCTGTCTGTCTGTCTGTCTGTCTGTCTATGTCTGTCTAGCTAGCTAGCTATCTAACTATCAACATAGTTGCATCAGTCATATTCGATTTCAGATCTTCAGGCAGCTGTATAGTTGTTAAGTCAATTCTTGCCAAATAAAAGTAATGAGTCAAGTAAATTTTTTAAATGAGTTAATTACATTCTGAGGCTTTTAACATACAGTATTACAATTACTCCTTTTTTTTTTTAAACTTTTTTAATCAATCAATATAAAGTAATTATAACTAACAAATGCCGAATTTGTTTGATAGTTTACTGCAGAGGTTGTGTTTCTGGTCTTTTCTTTTCATGGTACTATAATGAATGGACATTCAGTGGCACTCAAATTAGGAGTGGCTCTATTTTGAGTCTGGTTCCTCTCAAGGTTCCTTTTTCTAATGCCTTCTTAGGGAGTCTTTTCTTGACACAGTATCGCTTATTATGGATAAACTTATACCGTAATTTTCGGACTATTAAGCGCACCCAAATATAAGCCGCACCCACTGAATTTTACAAAGATTTTTATTTTGAACATAAATACGCCGCACCTGTCTATAAGCTGCAGTAAAACTAATGAACTTTACACAGGCTTTAATGAAAGACAGTGTCTGTAACACGGCTTGTATCTGAACAGTAGCCTACCAAGAAAGTCATTGTTCACTGTCTTCCTCCTTCCTTTCACAACAATTTCTCGCGAGAGTTTATCTTTTGGCATCGTCGTGTGTTTAAAAATCACCACCGATGCCGTGCAGCTCAGAACACAGGTGAAATGTGTTTTTCATGCCCGGTTGTTTTCAGCGTGACGAATGATTCGCATTTCCTGTTGACAGTCCGAGTGAGCGGCAGGTCAAACGTCAGAGGAACATCATCCATATTTATGATGTGGTGCGGCCCGATTCAGTGGGAGCGCATCTGATTTAATATAAAGAGTTTCTTTGGTTCACCTGAACCTGTTCAGCAATTTCATTGGTCTAATGTTATGGGGCTCAGTTTTTTGTCTTGAAGTTTGTGAAACCGGGAAAAACCCAGGAAAAATCTATAAATTAGCCGCTCCATTGTTTAAGCTGCGGGGTTCAAATCATGGGAAAAAGTTCCGGCTTATAGTCCGGAAAATACGGTAAATTAATAACAATAATTAGTAGTAATTACGGGAATAAGAACAGTACGGAAAATACAGTAGTTATAAGGAGCAAACTTATATTTGTTCCTTATATAAGTTATTCTTTTTTAATTTATTTCTGTAAAGCTACTTTGAGACAATGTCTATTGTTAAAAGTGTTATACAAATAAAATACAAATTTCACCTTAAAGATAAATAAAATATGTCATTTCCCAGGGGTTGTCTAAACACATGACTATCTATCAGCAGGAATTTGCAATAAGTAAAAATCACAGTCTATCAGCAAAAAAAAAAAAAAGATTGAAAAGCTAGTATAGGAACACGACCAGGTTTCGGATAAAATAAGCACAACTCAGTGTGTGTTTTGCTTTGTTTCTGTTGTATTGTTCTTATTCTGTCTCTACATTGTCTCTACAGTGTGTTTGCCAGAGGGGTGTGTAGCTCCTGTGGTTTTAGAACAAAAAACAGCACTCTTGTGCAATCAAATCAATATAGTAGTGATGAGCTGCTGTTACTCATCACCTGCTTTATACATTACCATGTACCAGCACTACAAGAAAACATCTCTAGCTTTGTTTGAGATATTGGTTTGGTGTGATTGTGTGTGTGTTTGAAAGGAGAATAAGGTGATAAAAAATGACATGTGAGAAGATCATTGGGGTCTCTCTTCCTTCCATCATGGACATTTAAACCACCTGTAAAGCCACTAGCATTGTGGTTGATCACACACACACCCCTCACACACACTCTTCACTCTCCTGACATATGAAAAGAGGTACAGAAGCATTCAGGCCCCTCATCCAGACTGTGTAACATTTATTTTTCCACAAGCCATCAGACTCCTTAACATGATGGAACTGGATTGAACTGGACACACACAATCAACGAAAAAAACAAAAAAATAAACCTGTGCACAATCTGCTGTTTGCACATTTAAGTTGAACCAAAAGTATACATCCAGCCAAATGTTTTCATGTACAGTCTTTATTTTTGATTTGCATACGGACAAAAAATTTTGCATAACCTGCTGTACTGGTTGGTGCGACTGTAATAGTTTTTTCCTGTCTCTTGTTGTCTCTTGTCTCCTCTTTTTGCACTAAATGTTGCAAATTTGCACTTTGTGTTCTTAGTTAAGAGTTTTGTGTAGTTTTAGGTTCCTTGTGTTCCCTTTTGCTAATTTATGCTGTTTGCTGTATCACTTTGGTCCTGGGGAAACGTCGTCGCGTTTCACTGTGTACTGCACTGTATATGGTTGAAAAGACAATGAAGTCACTTAATGTGACTACTTGACTTTATATATAAAAAAAGATCTCTTTGTGCCTGCTTTTAGATTTTCATCCTCAGTGAATCCTAACATTCACTCGACCTTTTATGGTAGTTGAGAAGGAGATAAAGAGATCGGAGATTGTGCAGGCTTATAATGAAGCAGAAAAAGAAAAAGAAAAGGGAAGATGGGTTAATAATGTAAAAGTGCATTAAAAAAAAAAAAAAAGCCAACGTCTGCGTAACCTTTAGGGGTTTGGGATTAACATGGGGTGAAAATATTACCACCAAAGGTCAGTAAAGTGCATGTGTTTGTTATATTTTTTGTAAAAGAAAAAATATGGTGAGAAGAAAAACCAAGAGGAAGCAGCAAGAGAAAATCTTGGAGCCTCACCCAGACACTTCCTACACACACATTCATATAGAAACGATCAGCTATACAGGGCTGGTGTATAGAAAGCGATGTATGCAGTGAGCCACTGCAGACACCAAAGTAGCTGAAAATGCAGATTTATGCAAAACATAATTCTTACATTTAACCTCGTTCAATTCAATTTCATATGTGTAGCGCTTTTAACAATGGACATTGTCCCAAAGCAGATTTACAGAGATAAAGAGCTTATAAAGTTGGAATGTATACATTTAGTGCCTGTAAGTTTGTTCCTTTTAATTTTAATTTCATCCTTAATGAGCGACCTTGCGGTGACTGTGGCAAGAAAAACTCTATAAAATGGTATGAGGAAGAAACCTTGAGAGGAACCTGACTCAAGACTGAAAACGATCCCATCCTCATCTGGGTGAATTCCCCGAATGTCAAGTCAAGTTTATTTCTATATAACAGACATTGTCTCAAAGCAGCTTTAGAGAAATCAACAGTTAAGGTGAATGGTGTGCATTTATCCCTGATGAGCAGCCGTGGTGACTGTGGCCAGGAAAAATCTATAAATTAGCCGCTCCATTGTTTAAGCTGCGGGTTCAAATCATGGGAAAAAGTTCCGCTTATAGTCCGGAAAATACGGTAAATTAATAACAATAATTAGTAGTAATTACGGGAATAAGAACAGTACGGAAAATACAGTAGTTATAAGGAGCAAACTTATATTTGTTCCTTATATAAGTTATTCTTTTTTAATTTATTTCTGTAAAGCTACTTTGAGACAATGTCTATTGTTAAAAGTGTTATACAAATAAAATACAAATTTCACCTTAAAGATAAATAAAATATGTCATTTCCCAGGGGTTGTCTAAACACATGACTATCTATCAGCAGGAATTTGCAATAAGTAAAAATCACAGTCTATCAGCAAAAAAAAAAAAAAGATTGAAAAGCTAGTATAGGAACACGACCAGGTTTCGGATAAAATAAGCACAACTCAGTGTGTGTTTTGCTTTGTTTCTGTTGTATTGTTCTTATTCTGTCTCTACATTGTCTCTACAGTGTGTTTGCCAGAGGGGTGTGTAGCTCCTGTGGTTTTAGAACAAAAAACAGCACTCTTGTGCAATCAAATCAATATAGTAGTGATGAGCTGCTGTTACTCATCACCTGCTTTATACATTACCATGTACCAGCACTACAAGAAAACATCTCTAGCTTTGTTTGAGATATTGGTTTGGTGTGATTGTGTGTGTGTTTGAAAGGAGAATAAGGTGATAAAAAATGACATGTGAGAAGATCATTGGGGTCTCTCTTCCTTCCATCATGGACATTTAAACCACCTGTAAAGCCACTAGCATTGTGGTTGATCACACACACACCCCTCACACACACTCTTCACTCTCCTGACATATGAAAAGAGGTACAGAAGCATTCAGGCCCCTCATCCAGACTGTGTAACATTTATTTTTCCACAAGCCATCAGACTCCTTAACATGATGGAACTGGATTGAACTGGACACACACAATCAACGAAAAAAACAAAAAAATAAACCTGTGCACAATCTGCTGTTTGCACATTTAAGTTGAACCAAAAGTATACATCCAGCCAAATGTTTTCATGTACAGTCTTTATTTTTGATTTGCATACGGACAAAAAATTTTGCATAACCTGCTGTACTGGTTGGTGCGACTGTAATAGTTTTTTCCTGTCTCTTGTTGTCTCTTGTCTCCTCTTTTTGCACTAAATGTTGCAAATTTGCACTTTGTGTTCTTAGTTAAGAGTTTTGTGTAGTTTTAGGTTCCTTGTGTTCCTTTTGCTAATTTATGCTGTTTGCTGTATCACTTTGGTCCTGGGGAAACGTCGTCGCGTTTCACTGTGTACTACACTGTATATGGTTGAAAAGACAATGAAGTCACTTAATGTGACTACTTGACTTTATATATAAAAAAAGATCTCTTTGTGCCTGCTTTTAGATTTTCATCCTCAGTGAATCCTAACATTCACTCGACCTTTTATGGTAGTTGAGAAGGAGATAAAGAGATCGGAGATTGTGCAGGCTTATAATGAAGCAGAAAAAGAAAAGAAAAGGAAGATGGGTTAATAATGTAAAAGTGCATTAAAAAAAAAAAAAAAGCCAACGTCTGCGTAACCTTTAGGGGTTTGGGATTAACATGGGGTGAAAATATTACCACCAAAGGTCAGTAAAGTGCATGTGTTTGTTATATTTTTTGTAAAAGAAAAAATATGGTGAGAAGAAAAACCAAGAGGAAGCAGCAAAAGAAAATCTTGGAGCCTCACCCAGACACTTCCTACACACACATTCATATAGAAACGATCAGCTATACAGGGCTGGTGTATAGAAAGCGATGTATGCAGTGAGCCACTGCAGACACCAAAGTAGCTGAAAATGCAGATTTATGCAAAACATAATTCTTACATTTAACCTCGTTCAATTCAATTTCATATGTGTAGCGCTTTTAACAATGGACATTGTCCCAAAGCAGATTTACAGAGATAAAGAGCTTATAAAGTTGGAATGTATACATTTAGTGCCTGTAAGTTTGTTCCTTTTAATTTTAATTTCATCCTTAATGAGCGACCTTGCGGTGACTGTGGCAAGAAAAAACTCTATAAAATGGTATGAGGAAGAAACCTTGAGAGGAACCTGACTCAAGACTGAAAACGATCCCATCCTCATCTGGGTGAATTCCCCGAATGTCAAGTCAAGTTTATTTCTATATAACAGACATTGTCTCAAAGCAGCTTTAGAGAAATCAACAGTTAAGGTGAATGGTGTGCATTTATCCCTGATGAGCAGCCGTGGTGACTGTGGCCAGGAAAAACTCCCTTAGATGTTATGAGGAAGAAACCTTGAGAGGAACCAGACTCAAAAGGGGAACCCATCCTCATTTGGGTGACATCAAGAGTGTGATTATAGTCTTTAAACAATACAGAACACTGGAGAGTGAGAACTAACATAAGCACTGGAGTATAATATTATAAGTAATTTTCTTTCTACAGTCTTCTACAGTCTTTATCGTTATAAAACTAGGAGCTACTGAGCAACTCATAAAATAGCTCAACATTTGTGATCATCACAGATCCAACACCAGCTTCTCCATACCAGAGCCTTGTCCATTCAATACAATTCCATCATTGTTGAGGTGTACTGTTCAGTGATAGGCACTTAAATGCAGAACTGTTCATGTAGAATGTTGATATTAACTACAGTCCAAAGTTCTTGAGTTGCTCAGTAACTTCATGGAGCTTTAGCTTCTTCATGAAGAACCATTCTCAGCTGCACAGAGTGTCCTTAATTGAGGAGGACTGATCGAACAGATCCAAAGAGAAATAATGGACAAAAGGTACCTCAGGAACATTTTTAGCTCCACAGATAAAGAAAGAAAGAAAGAAAGAAAGAAAGAAAGAAAGAAAGAAAGAAAGAAAGAAAGAAAGAAAGCAGAGTGGCAACAGAGTCATAATGGTGATAAACCATTATTTAAATTCTTTGCCAAAAACTTTTAAACATCGTTTATTAAAATGAAACATTGTGTGGAATATTTGATTTGAATGATACTATTCCAATCAAATAAAGAAAACATTCAAAAACTACTGTTATATTATTATATTATATTGTCATTTTTTAATTGCATAATTTTCATAAATTTAGCCGTAATCTTCCCGATTCATCCTGCACCACAAACCAAAATAGTGAACAGAACTTGCAGTTCATGCAGATTGTAGTTTATCATTATGGGTGTGTACTGTGTACCGTGCTACACACTGTTTTGTTAAATTCAGCTTGTAACTGTAGCACAGATTGTGATAGTGCTTTGTGTCTGAAAGAAAGTATATTCACATAAAAAATCCTGTAATCAAACATATTTTTGCTGGAAGGTTAGCGAGCAAGTCATTATCACAGATCATTAGTCTGCTTATGTGCAAAACTGGGAATTGTTTGCAATTTTACTTTCTATTTTCCAACCCTTTAAATTTGTCTACATTCTGTCCGTCATGGGGCTTTCTGAATAAAACATCATAAAACAAGAATCAAAAATAAAAAAACCACAGCAAAAACTCAGGTCACTTAGTTAACACGAGTTAACAAGTTAACACGTACAGCTAGTTTGTACATGTAGAGTTAGTTTGAACATGTTGTTTAATTATACAGTTAGATTTTTACAAAATAATAAAAAAGGCACCTTTACTATTAATATTTTGCGCCTTTCAATGGATATTCTTCAGAAATATGTACTTTTTGGGCCCTTGAGCAAGCCCCTTAACCCTCTGCGCTCCACGGGTGCTGTATTATGGCTGACCCTGTGCTCTGACCCCAACTTTCAAGCAAGCTGGTATATGCGAAGAAAGAATTTCACTGTGCTGTAACGTATATGTAACAAAAAAAGGCTATTCTATTCTATTCTATTCTATTCTATTCTATTCTATTCTATTCTATTCTATTCTATTCTATTCTCAGACTCTTCCGGTAAATTCAAATTAAGGATGAAGAGCTTTGAGTGATCTTATACTGATGCATAGAATTTGTAGCTCTTTCATATTCCAGGTCTGATTGCACTTGTCTGATCAAACCAAAAGATTCCAACAGAGATTTAGTTCAGAAACTGAGATTATTGTTGCAGAAAATTGTGTTGCTTTGGATGTATAAATGTAGCCCCCGTAGTATATATGTAGTATAGTGTATATATATATAAATATACACTATATATATAGACACACACACACACACACACACACACACACACACACACACACACACGCGGGCTGTTCAAGCTGGGACCTTTGAGTTTAGAAAATGAGATTTTATAAAATAAAAGAACAAATTGGAAGTGGAAACTGCATTTATTTATTTTTTCCTCAACACTCCTTCTACCTTTCTACACTCATCCTGGCGTGTAACAAATTCCTGGAAAGATTTAGCATAGAAAGATTTGTCAGTACTCCTGAACTATCCTAGGACAGCCTGCTTCACTTCATCATTAGGAAACCACAACAACGGGGATCGCCAATGACAGACGTATGGCCTGTAAATGTATCTTTGAAATGTTTAAATCATTCAAATGTCTTACTGCGGCTGAGAGTGCATATACTGTGTGTGTGTGTGTGTGTGTGTGTGTGTGTGTATATATAAATATTTTTTTACCTTACCTCTAACTTTTTGACATCATAGGACACTTCAACCAATAAACAAGCAGAGAAACTACGCATAGGCTACGCTACAGTACTGTACTGTACTACAGTACTCACTATAAATAAATGGGATATTTCTAAGAATTGACACAAAATCTATCCCGCTGTATTCTTGCAAATGTTTTCTGTGTGTGTTTAAAAAGTATGGGAGGATTATTTATTGCTTTAACAATAAAACAATGTAAAAAGAAGCATTTACGGGGTGGCGTCCGTTTATCGCGGAAATTCGTTTTTCCACGGTCGGATAGAAACGGGACGACTGTATAATGGACATAGTTATAATGGACATGTGAAAAGTAAAAAAAACACCTAAGAGCAAGTAGTAGCTCAGTGGTCAAGGCTCTGGGTTACTGAACGGAAGGCAGAGGTTTCGAGCTCGAGTATCACCAAGCTGCCGCTTTTGGGCCCTTGAGCAATGCCCTTGGCTCTTTGTGCTCCAGTCGCACTGTATCATAGCTGACACTGTACTCTGACCCCATGCAAAGAAAGAATTTCACTGTCCTGTACAAAACAGCTTAACCCTTATATCATGTACAGAATGGTGGTGTACTACATAAGGGTGGGAGTAAAGAGAGTTTTGCACCGTTGTGCTCTTTTGGTCCCTGAGCTCCTGACCCCTAAAAAAGTCTGCACCCAGCTGATTTACACTGCGTTTCAAGAGAGGACACAGCTGTTTATAAGACTGTATCTGTTGGCTTGCAGGTGTGTGCTTTATCATTTCGGGGGGCATTAGCTTGGCCTAGCACTCATCAGGTGTAACGAGGCACTTCGCTCTAATATACTGTGAAATGAAGACGATGAGAGACTGAAGAGACTGGTCACTATTTATGAGGCAGGCAGAAAGAAAGGGTACAGCAAATCCATTTCATAAATGTGTTTACAGGTATGTGCTTGAGTGTCTTCGAAGCATGTAATTGCTCGTCTGCTCCTTTTAGTTGTAGAAGAAGAATGGTTTTAAGCGTCTTCCATGCCTTCCATGCCCATTATCTTGCTTAATTCTTTTAATTGAACACACGTTCATGTGTTAATTTATGTCAGAGAATTCTCATTGTCAGTGCTCCATTTGCAATTTGAACCATTTTTGTGTCTTTTATATAGAGGCCACATTACAGACTTGCAAAATGCCAAATTTAAATGTATATGAACAATGATCTAAAACAAAAACAAATGAAAGGAAAAACTGGTGGCTCTGTAAAACTTTGGCAGGCACATTCTGACATATACCAGAGTTCATCAGGTTGATCATCTTTCTATCATGATGCGAGTCTTCCTCAGGATGACTCTGTTCCCATATACAGCGCACAAGCCTTTATTGAATGCTTTGAAGAAGATAAAAATGATCTAAATCACATACTCTGGCCTTCATACCCACCTGATCTCCAACCACCAGAGCACTTACAGGAGATTTTTGGATTGATATGTTAGCTAGTGCTCTCTATTAATATTATCAAAACAACAGATGAGGGAATCGCTATTGGAACGATAGTGTTCGGCTCCAGTGCAGTTGCAGAAATGCGTACAGTCTCCGCCAAGCTGTTCTGGAGGCTCCTACATACTTTACACACTTTAGATTTGATTTTGTGTTAATTTCTTTCATATCACCTCAATCCCAATTATAAAACTAACATGTATAATATTTAATAATTACTAAAATGTAAGTTTTGTCCATTTTCCATTGTAAATTCTTTTTTTTTTTTTTTTTTTTTTTTCTTATTAAATAATGGTCGATTTGGCTTTTAGTAAATTCCAAATAATCCTGGATAACATTGGAATTGGATTTCAAACCAAAAATTGTAAAGAGGATGTTTTATTTGTTTACAAGTTATATATGTACACAGAGAGAGAGAGAGAGAGAGAGAGAGAGAGAGAGAGGAAAGAGAGAGAGAAAGAGAGAGAAAGAGAAAGAAAATAGTTTTAAAAAAGTCATTTTTAATCAGTAAACATTTGTTTTACTGATGCGCCAAGTCTCAAATCAAGAGCCAATAAATATATGTATAGAAAGCTCAAAATGTCTAGAGTTTAAATAAACCAATTCACATCAAAAACAAATATTTTTTTCTGATTATGTAATCTGTATGAAATTTAGAAGAGGTACGGTGTCTCCGGTATCACCTCATTAACTGTCCGTGTGGAAACATAGCGTAGGTTCCGTTTGGTTTCCTGATCATTTGCATAATTTAAAACACCATAATTATTAAAACGTTTACAAGAACATTTTGTCTTCATGCTCTATATTGAGTTTGGTTTCGTTAAAATAAACATACATTTGCATAAAGTATCAATAATTGTTTATAGCCATGTTGATTAGAGTATTAAAAACTTAAGTATTAATTTATGGTACATTTAGAACAGATAAAAATGTATGATTAAGTTGTGATTAATTGTGAGTTAACTCATGACAATCATGCGATTAATCGCGATTAAATATTTTAATCGATTGACAGCCCTGATACTAATATTACATAAGGTCTAGTTACCAGTGTGACACTAAAACAGGTAGTAGTAAAGGCTAGTTTTTACTTAAGTACAGATCAGAGCCTTAAATTCTTAACTTTAACTTGAATAAAAAAGTATAATCAGTAATTTAACTTTTACCTGAGTATTTAAAAACTGATTGAGTATCTGTAATTCTACTTAAGTGTAGGATGTGTGCACTTTTGCCACATCTGTATATACTGTATATAGAGCATTGAGAGCTTCTTCTCAAACAGACTATTTGTTTTTTCAGCACTTATTCAAGTCTTCATTTTGCATTAACATTGTTGGTTTGAATTTTGCTGCATTTTTCAGTAAATTGATTTGTGTAAAGTTAAACTAGATGCATACATCATGTTTCTGGGAGAAATATATGATTATTCATTGGTTTTATGAGTGAATTTCCTCTATGAATGTGTACATGTTGTGTGAAAATATGATTCTTTGTGAGTATCTGATCACTTTGTGCAACGTAGCCAGCACATTGCAGCGAGATTTTGCAATTAGATGAGAGAAATCTTTTATGTATGCCTCCTAGGGGCTGTATGGTGGAATAATTAGTCTTTTGTTTTATTTTAGTTTATTGGTCTCTGAGGGCCCTGGAGCTAGAATGATGTTGAGCCATTGCTTCGTTGCATTTAAATGCAGCAGTTTGTTCTGCTCTTTATCATTGAGCATAATGTCTTCAAACTCATTCAATTAAAACGCGCCCAAACAGCCAAGCGGCCACATTGCATATGAATGAACGTTAAGCAAACACCGTTCTCTAGGGCAATGGCTGAGAAATTAGATGCTTCAACCTTTTGTCCTTTTCTCTTTTCTTCTTTTGTTATCATTTCTAGCAAATGTGCCTGTTTGTACCAAACCCTTATCTCAGATACACTATATTTCCAAAAGTATTGGTTCACACCTTTCCTGTTATATGCGACTTGTTTCCAAAATGTTACCACAAAGCTGGAGGCACTCAATTGTATAGAACGTCTTTAGATGCACTATAATAAGATTTTGCATTCACTTGAACTTGGAAACCCAAAACCTGTTCCAGCATGGCGATCCCCCTGTGCACAAAGTGAGCTCCTTTAACATCTGGTTTACATGCTTTGGAGAGGAAGGATCTTGAGTGGCCTGCTATAGAGCTCTGATCTCATTTACTTACATTTAACTTGTTCTGCCTTAATACAGGTCTTTGTTGATTGTGTCTCCTCTCTGAGGTGGTTCTTGAGCTCCTTGGTCTGCCATCTTGTTCAGTGCTCTTGTTAAAGATCATTAATTAATTGCAACATCTGCTAAGCTGAAGAATGTCTCCCAAGAGGACATAATGATAGGTAGAGTCGACCTCCACCTTCAAATCGATCCGTTAATGTTAACCGTGACTCTTGAAAGTGGAAGCCATTCGGGGCTAAGACAGTTGTTGGTGGATTGCTTGTCACTCAGTTCAAAACCGTCAGATGTCACTCAAACAAGCTCCCAAGGTGGGAAAGTCATTTTATTTTAACATGTTTATTGCAGCCTGGTAGATTGCCATGCCATGTGATATTAGCCCTTCAAATGACAGACAGTGAAGTGCGGTTTAATATTAAAATTTAATTCAATTTGGGATTAAACTAGCACAGATGGGATATTCTGTGTGAAGATTTTGTACATACCTTAGAATGACGTGTTTTGAGGGGCTTTTACAAAACCCTGGTGTTTTAAAGTCTTCTAAGTATTATCTTTTCCAAATCCAAATTATCTTTATTGTTAAAACTTTCTTTCGGCTTCTCCCATTAGGGGTCGCCACAGCGGATCATCCGCACGTTTGAAGTTTGATGTTTTTACGCTGGCCTAACGCAACCCTCCCCATTTATCTGG
The DNA here is from genome assembly GCF_014805685.1 of Silurus meridionalis. Lineage (NCBI taxonomy): Eukaryota > Metazoa > Chordata > Actinopteri > Siluriformes > Siluridae > Silurus > Silurus meridionalis. The sequence goes on from NC_060897.1 coordinate 4,637,550, forward strand.
GCTTGGGACCGGCACTAAGAGTGCACTGGCTTGTGCAACCCTAGTGGCTGAGGTTGGTTCCCTGACCGGGGATCGAACTCGGGCCGCAGTGGTGAGAGCGCCGCAGCCTAACCACTAGACCACCAGGGAACCTTTTTTTTATTGTTAAATCACTGTAAATAAATAAAAAATATACGTACCTATATACATTGTGCATTAACCTTCAACATATGAAACATATAGACAACATATGAAAGAACACGTATGGTATTATGTAGTAAACAAAAACCTATTAACCAACCAACAGTATCACCAACAAAGCACCTCCACACCACCACACCTCCTCCTTCATGCTTCACAATGGGAACCATGTCTGTTTACCCTCTGTACGTCTGACAAACACACAGCGGCTAGAACCAAAACTCGTAAATTTGGGCTCATCAGACCAAGAGATAGTTTTTCACTGATCTAATGTCCATTGCTTGTGTTTCTTGCCCTAAGACAATTAATTCTGGAGGTGGTAATGAGCCCATGCAGTGATTTCCATTACAAAAACATGACTGTTTTAAATGCAGTGCCACCCGAGGGCCCCAAGATCGCAAGCATCCGATATTGATTTTCGCACTTGTCCCTCGTGCACAGAGATTTCTCCAGATTCTTTGAAACGTTCGATGATATTATGTTCTGTAAATGATGAGAGTCTACAATTTGTAGTTAGAGTCTTTCACAAATTGGTGAAGCTCTGCTCATCTATACTTTTGAGAGACTGCCTCTCTAATATACACTATTTATACTCAATCATCTTATTGACCTGTTGTCAATAACCTTAATTAGTTGCAAAATGTTTCTCTGACTGTTTCGTTTGAAGAACACTTATTTTTTTCCAGACTTTTTTTGCCCCGTCTTCAATTTTTTGAGACGTCTTGCAGCTATCAAATTCAAAATGACCAATTTTTTTTCCTTAAGATGGTTTCTTCAGTTTCAACACTTGATATGTTTTATATGTTCTATATAGTATAAGATAAAGGTTTATAATATTTGTAAATCATTGCATTTTGTTTTTGTTAAATTTTTTGGGGGAATTGGGGTTCTACAATTGTTATTATTATTATTTTTAAATTCTACAAAGCAGTTGATGGTTAGGTTCCCATCTTTAGGGTCTAGTAGTGCTAGGATTAACCACTGAGCTACCACTTTCTTCGTAGGAGAAACAAGTTAGCTCATATCACTCGTCTTACCGCAGTTATCATTCATTACATTCATTAGCTATTGAATACAAACTCAAAAAATCAGCTTGATATCCATTGTGAAAATGTTAACAACGAAAACCTTCAACTTCTACTGAATGTTGTAGTAATATTAGAACTCCAGTAAGAAATCGCATTCTTTAGCACATACGTTACATTTATCACGCATTTTACTCTTTATAAAATCTCTGAAGTTCTAAAAAAAAATTTGCAAACTGTTTGATATGGAGTCATGGAGTTAAATAAGCATGTACTTGTCTCTATTATTCCAGTTTGTTTGGCAACATTCTTGGATCTGATCCCAAATATTATGGATAGATCTTGTAGATTTGTGTCCTCTTCATTAATTTGGCACCGATATTCCGTTTGTATTGCATAAATGGGTTTAATGATTCACGGTAATAATAGCTACATATTACTGTTCGGGACATAGAGGACAGGGGTGGACAGTGGCAGTGATGGATGATACTGAGCTAAAAACCCAGAGATGTGTGTTTTCTTTTTGATCAATGGTTTAGCATTATTTATGGGCTTGTGGGGTGAATATTATGATTCAACAAAAGGAAATTTGTGGTCGAGGCTTAAGCTGCATCATTTACCTGAACTGAAATGATTATTTTTGCTTTGTAATCAGTGAAAATTATTCTTCAAAATTTCAAGGTACTGAAAAAACTATTTTCAAACTTCAAACTCTTCCCCAATGACCAGAATTGATTGATTCTTTTAAATAAATGTACCATGTCAACATGCTGCCATATTAATTATAGTACCTCTTCTGACATAAACAAATCATAAGATATCCAAAGAGCAATCAGATGTGTAGACTATAGTTGGTAGCTGAAATTCACCATTTGATTTTTTTCCCCCAAACTAATCAAAAGCACTATTGTGCTGTTGCAGGTCAAATCCACTGTTCATATTTGCTATTTATGTGCATCCACTTATAGAGCAGAGTTTAATAAATCACAAGGTGGTTAAAAAAAATGCAGTCAGACATCACAAAGCCAGACAGAGAGATCAAAACAAAAGAGAATCTGTCTGAAGGGCAATATAACCCCAGAAAACATACGAAAGTAACATTCGCTGGCAAACAATTATAAGTAAAGCAATCGACGAGAGGCTTCACAATAGGTTAGCTAAATATTGGAATATATAAACGGTAGGTCGTTAAAGAAGGTATGAACTGCAGCTGAGCAGAGGTGAAGCGTAAATGTTTAGCATTCAGGTGAAGTGGATCCCTGGTGGTGTGACGGTACTTCCAAAATGTTAAAAGGTACTAAAATAATAAGGGTTAGCTGTTGAGTGTCACTCTGTGCCTTTGATAAGAGCAGCATTGTTTGCCATAAACAACATGGTGGCATTCAGAAAACCAGAACAAATAAGATGTCTTTTGGGTTACTGATCAGGCGGTCGGGGGTTCAAGTCCATGTATCGCCAAGCTGCCACTCTTGGACCCCTGAGCAAGGTCTTTAACCCTCTGTTCTCCAGGGATGCTGTATTAAGCCTGACCCTGCACTCTAAACTCAGCTTCCTAACATCATTAGGCTCTGCGAAGAAAGAATTTCACTGTGCTGTAATGCATATGTGACAAATATAAAGCACCTTTTAGATCTTGCTGCATATTCAGCCGACATGTGGCATTTTCCACGTTTCCATATGTGGTTCTTCCTTAAGCTTTTTTTCTATAAAGTTGGAAGCACACAATTGTATACGATGGCTTTGGATGTGGTAGATTTTCCTTTTACCTCAACACTTATTGGATGAATTGGAATGCTGACTGCACTCCAGGTCTTTTCACCCTACTTCAATACCGGACTTTTCTAATGTCCTTGTGGCTGAATGAGCACAAAAGTCTATCAAAATCAAATGGAACATCTTCCCAGAAGTGTGGACAGGGGACTAAATGTGGAATGGAATTTTTAAAAATATATGTGAATGTTATAGAACGGGGTTCACAATCTTTTTCATATAGTGAATGTAATTGAGATTTTTTTGCCCTCAATTGATGGAGAATTCTTTCATTGTCTGGTTATATTGGGAAGAGTTATATGATACCAAACAAGAAACTGGATAACTTTTGTCTAAATATTTATTTTTATATCCCTGTGTTGAAAATCTCTCTGTTTCTCTGTGATTTTATAGGCAGGACAATGTGTGTTTTTGTGTTTGTGTATCTTTTCAGAAGGATAAAAGTACTGACAGTGACTGAGAGTTATCAAAATGTCTCAGAGACCCCACATCAGATTAGAGAAAGAATGTATCAGATCACTCTTTTTCTGTTCTTGTCAACCAAAATAAAGAATTTGTAGTTAAATGTAATGTTTGACAGGGGATACATGCAGGAGCAGATTTAAAGAACATCACAGTGTTTGCTTTGGTTTACTTGTTTTTTTCCTGCGTATTTGTATTTCTTATTTTACAGTGCGATGCTCATGGGGTTATACGTTTGTTGTCAACCCGAATTCTTTCCCTGTTACTATTTTATTAATGTTTGCAAATGTCTGGGGTTTACCCTACATTTATTCGTCTGATTTGGTGAATACTGTGATTTACACAAGGATAGGCTTTAAATAGTTTTCTAATTTTTACATTTTGATTTTCCATGTTTTTTTTTTTTGTAAAAACAAAATTACAAATTGGGATGATGATAATAATAATAATAATAATAATAATAATAATAATAATAATAATAATAATATATAATATTAAAATAAATTATTATTATTATTATTATTATTATTATTTACATATACAGCCTATCTATTATAGTGAACAAATTTAATGCACAAAACAAACAACCTAATGATACAAACTTAAAAGTATTCCAGCTATAATCATAATCATATTCAATCAAACATTCATTTGGCTTTCTTTTTCTTCTCTGTGTATGTTTCACATGTGGAAATTGCTTGATATTGTGCACTTAAATTTATAATATAATATAATAATAATATAATAGTATAATAATATAATATAATAATATAAATGGAAATCTATTTTTTCTTTTTTAATGCAGCTGAAATTAAACTGAGATGCACTCTTTTTTTTTTATCCATTTCCAACGAATTTCTTCATTTAATGATTATTTTCCGACTTTTTCTTTTTTTTGCATGTTACTTATAAGTGTGGATAATTAAAGAGGCTATTTCTGTTTGTTCTATAGAGAAACATGTTGCCCTTGGTGCATTACATGTACATGTCATATTTTACCACCTTTCTTTCTGCATCTTACTGAATGCATGTAATTTACCATCTCTCAGTGCCTGGCTTCATTTTGACACTCTGATGCCAGTGGCTCTTACATCCACCTTTTCACTGCTGGCTCATACTCCTCTTCTGTCCTCAATTGCACTGTTGAAAAGTTCTAGTCACTTCTAAGGAGTGTCATCTGCAGGTCTTTTCAGGCTTTGCTATCATCCCACCCATGTTGCTATTATATTTTATATTAGTGGCTGGTTTTCTCACCTGGCTCACCATCTAGTCAGACATCTTTAGTATTCCTGCTTGTATATGTTAGCGCACAGTGTTCTTTATTATGGCTGCATTTGCTGAAAGACCATTTTTCTGTATGCATAACGCTAACTGATGTGAATGCTCAGTCAAAGAATAGCTGATTTTATTTGGAATCAGACTTCACCATGTGCAGGACCATTGAAGCCCCAGTGGCTAAACCTTTCCCAATAAACATATTCTTTCTTTTGGTACATTTTAAAATCTGGAGAGGGAAGAACAAACATACAGGCCAGTAGGTTGGGGCTTGCCAAAACAAACTGCTTATTTGGACAGCTGCCTGTAAAATGAATAATTTATTTAATTTATGCAGAACTTACTGTTTTGAAAGCCTTCCCCTGCCCTGCCCTGCCCTGCCCTGCCCTGCCCTGCCCTGCCCTGCCCTGCCCTGCACTGACTTTCTGTCTCCTTTTTTTCATTTGTTACATGTTTTTATTTATTTATTTAATTTCTTTCTCTTAAATCTCTTATGCAATGATGCTGTTTCTGGGACTTTGTCTTTTTTCCCCCCAAATCTTTTGATTCTTGGATATCTATAGTGAAAATTGATCATGAGTGGACAAAATACACAAACCATGTACTTGAGCACTGGGTAAAAAATGTCTCCAGTAAAGTGTCCCTTTAAACTTTCACTTGAGTAAAAGTACAAAAGTATTTGCATTCAAATGTACTTAAGTATCCCAAGTACTGTGATTTATTATTGCTGTTATGTCTTATTATAATTTTTTTACAAAACTGTCTATTAATAGAATGATATTAATGAGTCAAACACGGATTGATATCTATTAAAATGATCATAAACCCAAAACCTTCTTTTCAACTACTTCAAAAAAGAATTGCGCAAAAAAGGTCACGTGTTGTGGCGAATTCGAGTGAGGAGTTTCTCCCTTCTTTTATTCCTCTCTAAATGTTCTGTTTGCTGTTGAACTGATTCTGAACTTTAAAACAAGTTTAAAACAGAATGCACGCTCTAACCTGATTGGTGGATTGTTGCGTGTTTGACCAGTTAACTTATTATCTGCTCAAAAAATGTAGTTGAGTAAAAAGATATTTGATTTGTGTGTAATGTAGTGAAGTTACAGTAAAAGGCTCCCCAAATAGAAATACTTCAGTAAAGTACAGATATGTGAAAAAGGTGGAACAGGAATCATCCAACATGGTTCCAAATAGAAGGGAAAAACAAAGTACAAAAACAAAACAAAATAATAAAAAACGTACACAAACAATTAGCACTTTACATCATGAAAAACGCCACGTTGGCTACTAGTCCAACAAAATCCCAGTTTTTTTTCTCCCTTTTGGTCAAACAGGTACGCTCTTTATAAGTGAGGCTCCTCCCCTCATATTCAAACGGACCAATAACAATGCTAAGTCAGTTACAACGTCATTAGCCGAAACTTTACTTGAGAATTAGATGATCTTCAACATGATCTTAACCATTGCTGTTAGTGTCTTCTTTAAGAAGCTCTATTTTCAACCAGACATGCATCCAAGATAACTTAAATAATTCTCCACACTCTCAATGAATAAACTCCTTCTATGGGTGGAACAAATACGGATTTCTATTTGTGGGCCGGCCTCTCCTACTCAGGAACTCAAAGAGAAACCAAGAGAATCATTATCAAACAAACCAATATTTGTCCCAATATTTGTGACTGAAAAAGGAGAATAACATTATCTTACACAAGACATATATGGTTCTTTAAATTAGGTTACATACAGTCACTATGTCACAAGTATATACAGTGCAACCTGGATACCCGCGGGGGTTACGTTCTATGATCCCTCGCGAGTAAGAAAAAATGGTAAGGTTTCGACTCTACTTTTGATGGTTCCTTTTTCAAAGGGAATTGAACATGTACTGTTCTGTAAACTCGACAAAAATTGTTTTATTTACTACTTTAAATAGATACTTTTAAATACTTTTATTTACTGTGCCTCGCTTTACCTACATATATACAAATTGTATAGTTAAAGTCGTTATTTAATACTTTTATTTTTGGTTTTTAATATTCTTTATAGCACCAGAACACAATGGCAAATTCCTTGTACATGCAACCCATAATACTTAATAAAAACAATAATAGGCAATAAAAATGATTCTAATTAATCCTATTAATCTGTGTCTGTTAAATGATTTGTCTTCCTCAACATATCCCTCTGTATTTCTCATCTTATAAATTAAAGTCAGTCTATCTTTTAATAATTGTATTAATAATAATTATTATAATAATTTAATTTATCTCTCTAAATTTATTAGGCAGAAACAAATATGGATATCATTGCACAAAAAAATATATATTTGACTTACCTTTGCTCTTTTCATAAAATGGGATTGTTTTTATACAGACAAATTTAAGGTTGTCAACCTTTTCCTCCAAAACACACAAACACACATCTGGTATCATCAGAAGGCTAAGAATATATTCCTTAAAGTACAGCAATAATTAAATTGTTTACTGATATGAGAAAAGGAGGAAATATGAAAAAAAGAATATCCGCTATTGCAGACAGAAGTGAATAGGACGGGTCTCTGGAGGAGAAACACTTAACTTTGATCAATGTCAGCTGTTAAAGAGACTAGGAAGGGAATGAAGGTTTCTGGAGTGTTTATATTGGTTGTCACTTGATGGCCCACTATGACCTCTTTCTCTTTCTCTCTTTCTTTCCTTTGCTCTCTAGGTATCTCCGTAAAGCATATCTTGATGTGTGTGTGTTTGTTTTGTGCTTTCACATAATGTTATTCTGCATTTTTTTATACATGCGTATTATACACACAACAGAATGTTTAAGAATGTAATTATTGATTGATTTCAAATCTGCCTGTAGTTTTAATTAAACCCATTTAGATTTGTTACAACACAGTCAAATACTTATGCTGAGCAATAAGATGTTGATAGTTACAAACGCACCATGTCTGTGCTATGTTTCATTCTTATTAAGGCATGTACATACTGAACAGTGCTACAGAGTTTAGTGTTATACTTTAAGGCTCCAGAGTCTCAGAGCTTGGGTCTGCTTGTGCACTGGTTTCCTCGGGGTACTCTGGTTTCTTCCCACTAAACATGTAGGTGGACTGACTGTTGTGATGTAAGAATGTTTGTGTTTGATCTTGGTGCTTCATGATGGATAAACATTGTACCAGTGATCCTGGGATCCATGTCTGAATTTTTGTTGACATGAAGGAAGAAAGAAAGCAAGCAAGAAAGAAGCTTTTACTTGTCACATGCACTTTACAGCACAGACAAGTTATTTCTTCGCATATCTCAACGATGTTCGGAAGCTGAGGTCAGGCATAATACAGCACCCCTGGAGCAGATACAGAGCATCCAGAATGTCTTCACAGCGCTTCACTTTACCACATTTTGTTACATCCTTATTCCAAAATGGATTAAATTCAATATTTCTCTCAAAATTCTACAAATAATAGCTCATAAAGACAAAGAGGTTTGAAAAAAAATACATAAGTATTCACAGCCTTTACTATGACACTCAAAATTGAGCTCAGGTGCGTCCTGTTTCCACTGATCATCCTTGAAATGTTTCTACAACTTGATATGAGTCCACCCGTGGTAAATTCAGTTGATTGGACATGATTTGGAAAGGGTTAGGGTTAGGGTTTATGAGGATCCATAGTTAACACTGCATGTCAGAGTACAAACTAAGCCATGAAGTCTAAGGAATTGTCTGTAGACCTCCGAGACAGGATTGTATCGAGGCACAGATCTGGAGAAGGGTACAGAAACATTTCTTCAGCATTGAACAGAGGAATGAGGATGGGTTCCCTTTTTGAGTCTGGTTCCTCTCAAGGTTTCTTCCTCATAACATCTCAGGGAGTTTTTCCTTGCCACAGTCGCCACGGCTTGCTCATCAGGGACAAATTCACACCGTTCACCATCACTGTTGATTTGTGTAAAGCTGCTTTGAGACAATGTCTGTTGTGAAAAGCGCTATACAAATAAACTTGACTTGACTTGACTTGACTTGAACCCCCTCAATGAGCACAACATCCTCCATCGAATTTGAATCAAACTTCTTTCACATTGTCATTATGGGGTATTGTTTGTAGGTTATTTTAATTAATTTTGTAATAAGGTTTTAACATAACAAAATGTGGAAAAAATGAAGTGCTGCAAATACTTTCTGCAAGCACTGTCCCGGCCATATGTGGTCCGTTTTCCCAAACTTCATTAAGATCTGCTTTGCGTGGGTTGGAGTGGAAGATCTCCTGCTATAGAGCTGTGACCTCAACCCTTATTGAACACCTTTGGAATGAATGTGAACGCTGACTGCACCCCAGGCCTCCTCATCTCACCTACATCACTACCTGACTTTACTAACACCCTTGTGTCTGAATGAGCACAAATGTCCACAATCACACTCCAAAATCTGGTGCAACATCTTCCCAGACGAGTGGAGGGAATTATAAGAGCCAATTGGGAATAAAGGTGGAATAGCACCATACTTATGACTAGGTGTCCACAAACTTTTAGCAATATAGTGTATGTTTTGCTCTGTGTATATGATTTAAAATAGATGATTAATTCCTGACAAAATAGATGCAGAGTTTGTGTGTTTGTGTGTGAGGTGGGGTTATTTAAATGATTGAGTGTTTCGTATCAGACGCAAATGTGCTGGTCAGTTTGCAAGGCCGTTACCATGGAAGGGAAGTAACCATGGAGACCGTGGAATACCCCGACTCTGATCTCCCCTGATTGTGATGTCTGATCTTTCTTTTTGTTACACTATGGCATCACATCTGCTCCCTGCTGCCCCCCCCTCCACCCACACACACACACACACACACACACACACACACACACACACACACACACACACACACACACACACACACACACATATGTCTTGCTCACTTATTTTTAAACTGGATAAAGCAGTGGGCAATATTTCAACCATTTTTTTAAATTTGTTTTTGAATAATTACGTACAGTTTCAGAAACGCTTTGCTGGCACTGCTGATGAAGGACTTCCATCCAAAATGTATTGTTTCACTGGATGCATTGTGCACTATGCTGTTATTTCTGCTACTGCAACATTTATTACAGAAGATTACTCCTGGGAAATCTATGTTGCAAGTCCTACATTATATTAATTCATCCTGAGTTAACAATTATTTAGTACAATTATTGCTATTCCTCAGCTATCCGTCAGTTACGTAACGAAGAACTCAAATCAGTCCCATTTTACATAACAAGCCTGTATAAAACACATGCAAATTGGGGATGTTAAATTGGGGAAGTCCTAACCTTATTTCTAGGTTATGATCATGATCAAAATACAGTTCTAATCGAATTATGAGATTATGTGGGACTACCTTACATCAGTGTGATCAGGGCCTGGGAGAGCATTTCCACTGTGTGAGCTTTCACTGGTTTATAAGAAATCTTCCTCTGTGTGCGTTTCAGTAGTCTGCAGTGTGTGTGTGTGTGTTTGGGTTTGCGAGTTACTTTGCTAAGGCCACATAAATATCCCCAAGGTTTTAACTCTCTGAACTGTGTTAAACATGACTGAGCAGTTTCTGCTGTTCCTCTCCATATTGTGGCCTGTCCATTGTGTTTCCTCATGTTGACCTCGTTTTTATGTTGCCTTCATTGGCCCTGAACTTTCATAATGAGTCCTGGATTGCCCGACATAAGACACGTCATGTTTTAACCTTCACACATCCAAAGATGCAGCGTTACCAATTACATTTTGACTTATTTATTTTACTTTACATTGAATTCTTCTACTTGGTGACATGATGCTGTAATTTTATTTATTTGTTAATTGAAGATGCTTTATTGCTTTGTCTTTCTGTTTTTTTGTCAACCTTTTGATATGTAATTCATTCTGGCATGTTGATCCTGGTTAACGTGTGTTGATTTTGTTTAATGTGTTCATGTACAATTTGATTAGTGTTTTAGGAAATCAAACCTCACAAATCAACTGTTTATGGTTTTGCACTAACACGTGTATGGGTGTTGAGGACTGGTGCATCTTTGAGCTTATGTTCAATATGAGTCAAATACTCAGGCACTGTTCGAATCAGATACTCGAATACTTTTCCTCACGTCATATTGGAATTGGTCACTTGGAATAAAGTTTTGCAGTAAGGTATCTACTTTTTACTCAAGTATGTTTTTCAGGTACTTTTTACGCCTCTGAATCTAGGTTAGGGGTTTCAGGCAGCCTGATTACTCATACATTTCTCATTCCTTCATTCAAAAAAATGGTCTCTGGCATATTAGAATTCTTATGAGTTTGGCCTAAAATCAACATGCATGAAAGAGAACATTCATCATGCCCTTGTAATGATGCATGTGGCATCTCTGAAACCTATTATCCTGTTTTTTTTTTTGTGAGGCAAAAAAAGTAGATGTTACATTAAGTGAGGCTGAGCAGCAGAGATGATTGGAATACCGCTTCGCCTTCCCCTTGCTCGATTCACTCTATCTCGCTAGTTCATTCTCTGGCAAATCAACCTTGCCCTGAGGACCATTGGCTCATTCTAGGTTCAGAAGCACTTTGCTTGCACAGCTGATGAAGGACACAGTTTTACTAGCTGAAATCTATGTAGTGTATTACTTCTATTTGAATTCCATGTTTTGACAATGCAAAATAGACAAATCTCAAAGAAAAGAAAGCTCATACATTCATGCGTGGCTGTAGAGCTTTGACCAGACCTGGATTAAGTTAAGATTATATGTCATACAAAAAATAGTTCGTTTGCTGTGATACTGTGAAACTAAATGGGATGTGATGCAACCACTTGCCATCGAAAGTCACATAATTAGCTGAATGGAGCCCACCTGTGGGCAATTAAAATAATCTGTGGCTTCAATATAACTACAGCTGTTCCTGAAAGGTCCCAGGTTTTGTTAGAGAACATCACTAAACAAACAGCATCATGAAAACAGAGCTAGCAACGAGAATCTGAGAGTTTTTAATTGTATCAAACAGTACTTGGACTTACTGTTTAATAACAATAAACTTGAGGGTCAGTCATGATACTGCATTTATAGATCTAAGGGTATTGCTTAAGGGCCTAAGAGTGGCAGCTTGGCAATACTAAAGTTTAAACCTCTGACCTTCAGATCAGTAACTCAGAGCTATAACCACTAAGCTACCACTTTCCTCTAAAGAAACCCAACTGCACTCTGCATAGAGGAGGCCATCCACCAAATATCAATGACTGGATTAAAAAGGGCATTAATCAGAGAATAACCAGGAGGTTAAGGTACGTCTGAAGCAGCTGGAGAAAGCCACAGCACAGATGGGAGAAAAACCTTACTCTATAAAGTTCACTGCTGAGTCATATGAAATGTCATTTGAGTTTAGGATGTTGAACACCAAAAAAAAAAAAGAAATGGCAAAATGGAAAGATTTCTAAATGAAACAGGATGAAACCGAACTTGGTCACTTGGAAACATGGTCAAGGAAGGTGGCCTCAGGGGAAATTCTCTTTCTTGTAAGTTTCTCAGAAGTGAGCGAACAGGGGTCAAGAGTTGACACAAGAAGGCTTTCCGCTGCTGCTAATAGTGAACTAGCGGGGGAACGAGAAAAGGTGCGAGAGAAATGAAAAGAGAGCGAGAGAAGAGGTGTTATTAGATATAATTAAGTGTTGTGCAGCCAATCAATGCTCTAATGGGCTTCTAACTGTGGTGCGCTTTGTGTGGGCGCTTGATGAAAAATTTCCCAAAGGTGCACACGTACACAGACGTGAAACGTTGATATTGCAGTTCGGAAAAATTTTATCTGCAGTGCAGAATTGGTTTTGAATGGAATATTAATGTTATCGATGTTTTATTATGTTGTATTCACTGATAATCTTTTGGATTTGCTGATATCTTCCTAAATCATAAGTGTGTATCAGTCAATAGAGTGTGTGTATGTGTGTGTGTGGTGTCATTTATTGAGTAGTTTGCACTGTCAGCCCTAAAGTAGTCCTCACTAATCTTGCTTTTCTGCTCTTCTGCTTATTTGTTTAGATGATGGCAGGCCTTGACCCTGATGCACAAAACACTCTGTCTCTCTACTGCAGCATAGATGGAGACTGAAGAGGGGGGTAGAGAGAAAAAATAGTGAGACAGGGAAAAGGACAGGCAGGCAGACAAGCAGACAGAACAATGGGGTGGTTAAGAGAGAAAAGGAAAATGTATTTATTCCAACAAATGAATTTCCCTCTAAAAAATGAGTCGTAGTCTTTCATTATGTGTGTCTGTGTTTATGTGAGGCTCCCAAGCATGTCCCAAGTCCTAAAAGCAGCACTTGATGACTTCTTGCGGAAGATCATTGTACAGACGTATAGTTTTGTCTCGAACCTTGATCCGAATGCAAGTGAAGCATGTATAGTTGCGATTGTATCTGTATGTGTGTATGCATGATTGTGCATGTCTTTTCATGATTGTGCATGTTTAATTGTGCATGTTTGATTAATTAATTGTGCATGTTTAATTGTGCATGTTTGAAAAAACCATGTAAAAAAAAAAACATGTAAAAAACCATGTTTAATTAACCATGGAAAAACCATGTAATAAAACATGTTTAATTGTGCATGTTTAATTAATAAATTGTGCATGTTTGATTGTCCATTGTGTATGCATGATTGTGTATGTCTTTTCATGATTGTGTATGTCTTTTCATGATTGTGCATGTCTTTTCATGATTGTGCATGTCTTTTCATGATTGTGTATGTCTTTTCATGATTGTGCATGTCTTTTCATGATTGTGCATGTCTTTTCTCTATTGGTGAGAGTATGAAGGCTTATAAGAGCAAAGCTTGTATTTTCAGTCTTTTGCAGTGATACCCTGATGGTGAGGTTAGATATTCTAAAAACCTCTGCTTAAGAAAAACATTCTGTCTTCTGGTGGACGAAGCTATGAACACACAAGGAAAACAAAGTCTCTGGATGTTTCCAGATGTAGCGCCTGTCAGTATAGCAATGATCTCCTCTTGTTCTGGCATTTAGGTGGTTTAAATGTGTGTTTTATCGTAACACTGCTACAAATCATACTCATGCAATATTAGAATTATTATTTCTTCCTCTCTCTGTCTCCTGGACAATCACTTCACTATAATGCCTCTTTCTGTCATGGGCCAATGTGTAATGTCTTCTATGCTTGTTCATCTGAGTTTGTCTGTGATATCGTGATTGTATTAAGAAACAAAGATGGTGCTTTTATACGTGTCACACGTACATTGAATTAATTTCTTCGCATATCACATCAATCACGCTACAGATGGAGATGAGTGTGGGAAGAATGCTGGAGTATTTCTTTAAAGTCTTTCTAAATGGCATAAAACCTAGCAAAATTATATATATAAAAAAAAGATATAAAAAGCACACATACCTAGTCAGCTTTTAATAACCTCGACAAAAGTAAGTGGAAAGCCATGTTAAATTAGCTGTAAAAAAAAAACACTTTTATGAGCTGCTATGTGACCTGCTACTGCTGAACTCATTTTTATGAACTCTTTTTTCACAATCACTGAAACAAGGGGTCATAAAATGAAGCCATCAGGAAATGTCATCAATCACTCAGCCAGTTACATCATGAGCTGAAATAGACCTTGATTCAGTGTTAGCCTTTTACCTTGGCTATGTTCTTCCTAAGATTTGAAAATTCTCAGTTTTGGTAAAACAATTACTTTTTTTGGTAACGTGTAAGAAAAGCAAGAACGTAGACATCGTTGTGTACAATCCTGCCTGCATGGTTGTTCGAGTGTGCTGGATTGTGTCGAGTGTGTGTGGTGGCTCCTGTTCTGCTCACATTTGTCTAATGGTCTTAAATAAAACATTCAGCAGACTCTGATTAAAGGCTGAAAGTGCAGGTGCTTTTGTGTCAGAAGCTCTTAAATTGAACGCTGTCACTCCATGAAGGTGTGGACGCACAAACACACGCTTGTATCTGCTATTGTTTAGAAATGAGACAGGGTAATGCAACCTTGAAGACCCAGCGGAAAGTAAGAGACATTCAACCACACAGTTGCACAACCACACACACTTTAAACCGGTTTCATCACCTCTGTTTACCTGTAGTAGTATGCGAATACTTTTAAACATTTAAACGTCACCTCTCCAAGATGCCTGGCTTAGAGTACGTCTGAAACTTTATTGAAGGTGTCAGGTGAACCTGCAGTCATAAAAAATTTCATGGATTCGCTCAAGCAAAGGTGGTGAGGTTGGATATTTCTTTCACATGAATAAAGTAGGAAAGCTATGACTACCAGCACTGCCCCAAACCCTAACCTTAAAATTAGATTAGAATTATAATAGCCTTTATTTGTCACATATACATTACAGAACAGTGAAATTTGTTCTTCACATATCCTATAGCTTGCTCAGACGCTGGAGTCAGAGCTTAGGGTTGGCCTTGATACGGCGCCCCTGAAGCAGACTTAAGGGCCTTGCTCAAGGTCCAAAGAGTGGCAGCTTGGCGATACCGGGGCTTGAACCCCTTGCTGGGGCTTCATGGAAATTGAATTATCTGAATGGTCTGAACGGTTATTTGTTGGTCGCTCATGAAGAACTTACTCTGACATATCTTGTTCTCTGTCATTAAAATAGATAAGTAGAGGGCAGGAAGAAGGTGCACTATGTAGACAAATTAAAAACCTCACAGTCTTTAACACCTACACAAGACGTACTCAGATCTATGCTGCATACTATGGAGTGTGTGATCATGGGGTGTGTCATAATATGGAATGAACTTTTTTAGATATGTGAAAGATGGAAAAGGATGCCGTATCACTCTTGAGATAATACTATTACCATCACAGTATGTCCCCCCTCATGACATACTGGAATCTTCTAGGAAGGTATGCCCCATCCTAACCCAATTTTTCAAAATTGAAAAAAAAAACTGCGATAAACGGACGTCACCCCAAAATGCAATTTGTCTTAACTCGATTTTCCCAAAAGAAAGGTATGCTGCTACTTTATTTTTGCTTTTTGTCACGGTAAAAAGAGCTCATTGTGAGTTCATGCCTGTGAAAACAGACAAGCATATAGTTATTATTCATGCCAGTGACAATTCCAAACTGATAAATGCTGCTGCATGCGTATCTTTTTTATTCAGACACTAGAAACGTTTACATGCAGGTCTTTTTCTTTTGGCTGCTCCCATTAGGAATCACCACAGCAGATCATCCTTTTCCATATCACTCTGTCCTCATCATCTGCCTCTTTCAAACTAAGCATCTGCATATCTTCCCTTCATCCACCATCCTTGAACCTCCTACTTGGCCTTTCTCTTTTCCTCCTGTCTGAACCCTCCATCGTCAGTATTTGAAATTTCAAATGCAGTTCTGAGTGTACAATAATAATTGCATTTAATTACATTTTTATGATCCAAATAAACACTTGTATGGTGTATATGAGCTATATACAAATGATCACTGTACATAATTAATAATAAAATATAAAGTCATTTTTAATTTGAAGACTGCAACAGAAGTTGGGACAGCGCAACAAAATGTTTAGAAAAAGTAATTAAAATTAAACAGTTGAAAAAAACATTTTGCAACCATTGAGGTTAATTGATAGCAGGTCAGAAAGATGATTAGGGATAAATAGTGTATCTTCAGAAGTAAAGAGGAGCAGAGCTTCTAATGTTCCTCAATGTAAAATTGAAAAACATTTGAATACCACATGGCACTGCATGGCACTGCATAGCACTGTCATGATTCTGTAATGGAAATCACTGCATGGGCTCATTAACACTTCCAGAAATTATTGCTCATTTAAAATGTATTGAGGCAAAGTGGAAAACTGTTCAAAACAAAAATCTAAGTTGTAATTCCGTCTGGAAACCATGGACACCACATCCTCCGGACTAAAGAGTGGAGAGATCATCTGGCTTGTTATCAGCACTCAGTTAAAGAAGCTGCATCTCTGATGGGATGGAAGTGCATTAGTGCCTTTTGATTGGGGAGCTTTCACTTCTGGAAAAGCTCAATCAATGCTGAACAGTATATACAGGTTTATGAGCAAATAAATGCTGCCATCCAGAAAACACATATGGGACAACATTTATCCTCCAAAACCTCGGCAACTGGTCTTTTCAGACAGTAGATATGATGCTACACAGTGGTAAACATGGCTCTGTCCCAACTTTTTTGAGACCTGTTGCAGCCATCAAATTCAAAATACATTTTTTTTTTCATTTTTAAATATTTTAATTTTAAACATTTGATGCAATTTTTTTTTTGCTTTATTGTGGAAAAAACATGGATTTACAAGAATTGAAAATCATTGCATTCTGTTTTATTTACATTTTACACAATGCCCCAATGTCTTTGGAATTAGGGTTGTATGTAAGCTGCATAACTGGATCCTAATCAAATTCCTTTTAGTTTTAATGTACACTACTGTACATGCAGGCAAGTTGTACATATTGGATCTACCGAGTGAGTCCCCTTTTTTTTTCCCAAGAGTGTAAATTTAAGTCAAGTCAAGTTTATTTCTATCACAACAGACATTGTCTCAAAGCAGCTTTACAGAAATCAACAGTTAAGGTGAACAATGTGTATTTATCCCTGATGAGCAGCGACTGTGGCAAGAAAAAACTCCCTTAGATGTTATGAGGAAGAAACCTTGAGAGGAACCAGACTCAAAAGGGGAACCCATCCTCATTTGGGTGACATCAAGAGTGTGATTATAGTCTTTAAACAATACAGAACACTGGAGAGTGAGAACTAACATGAGCACTGGAATGTAAGATTATGACTAATGTCCTTTCTACAGTCTTATACAGTCATTTGTGATTATGGAACCAGAAGCTACTGAGCAACTCATAAAACAGCTCAACATTTGTGATCATCACAGATCCAACACCAGCTTCTCCACGCCAGAGCCTTTAAACACTCAAAGATGTCCAATGTCCAAATACTACATGAAGTGGGATCCAAATGGTGCTGGTACGTCTCTAGATGGGTCGGGATGTTTGCGGGTTTGGCATCTACTTCTTATTTTACTTCTAGTCAACCATCTGACTCTCTTGTTGTTCTTGCCATCCTCTTTTTCAGAATCCATTATTTATCTACTTTATTAAAGAGAGCTAATGTGCTGCCTTCTGGGTTATAACTGTAATCCTTAATATTCTGTCGGGATCAATAAATAAAAGCTGAAATGAAATGTCGCGTGTCTGTGTTAAGAGTCGAGGCCTTGTAAAGGGAATGACTGAATGATGGAGTCGTATATCAGCCTGTCATGAAGGAGTTAGGGACTTATTCAGGACATGCACTACTCATTTCTGAATTTATGAACAGCTGCTTAAAATAGGTGGATTCCTCACGCCCAGTGTTCATGTTTCTGACCAGGAAAAAAAGCGTCCTGAGATAAACGTCCTGACGATTGCAGGTCGAAGTGATGGGACTGGAGAAGAGGGAGCAGGAGCAATGATCACCATTTTAACACCATTTTTCATCTCGACTGCCTGATTGGTTAGAGCCCCACAGGGATGCTCTGTAAGGTGAAATTCGATTGGTTGTGAATTGAGATAATTTTTTTGGCTGACATTTTGGGGGTATTTATATTGGATCTAATTAGAATTTGGATGGGATAAGTGAAGGATATAATTGGTAAGGGATTTAGTGGAGAACAGGTGTGGAATGAACTCCTGATTTGTTAAGATGCAGAGGGAACTCTTAGCTGAAAAGCTGGAGATTGGCCCATTTTCTAGAGTGGAAATGACTCTAGGGTGTGTTCTGTAATTCATTAGATCTCTTGGATGGAAAACGTTGCTTATAACTAAGATTGATTAACTGTGGCGGTGGTGTGGATAAATATAGTGCATTAACAGAAGGTTTTGGAAGCATTTTGCAAAGGAAACATGCGATTTCATTCGGGTTATACATTTTATGCAACCTTCTTTTTGCTCAGTAAAATGAGATATTGATTAATAATGCTTTGTGATGCTTTCCTAATCACTATAATTCAGCTCTCTCTGTCTGGTGATGCTTTTTCTTTTAATACTTACCTATAGGAAGCTTAGATGAAGCACAAAAGTAGCTTATAGTTTAAAATAAACCGGTTGTTTTCACAGCTTGTTTTTTTAAGCTTTTGGAAAGAATTAAAGTAGTTAAACAGGTTAAAAAAAAAATTAAATAGGAAAGTGAATATATTCTTGACAATATTATGCTAATCATTTTTCTATACATTAAATGTTTGGACACACACGATTGAATAAAACCAGCACTGAGGTGCAGTGTGATTCAGGGCCCGGTTTTGTTACTGTGCTTGGGTTACTGCTTGCGAGTTTCTGTGCAGGTTCTCAATTTGCCTGAGTGAATTTTCTGGATCTTTGTTGTTCCTTCATCTACCAAAAACATGCCTGTAGGTACACTGCGAAAAATGACTTCATAGCGGTGGAAATACAGAACAATATATTTAGGATATTGTAATGTAAATGTATATATATATATATATATATATATATATATATATATATATATATATATATATATATATATATATATATATATGTGTGCATAACATACACACACACACACACACACACACACACACACACACACACACACTATAATCATCCCAGTAACTGTCTGTTTAGTCCACTGCCAAGTGCTTCCACTGTCTGATGGCCAATCTGAGACTCTTAGAAGGAGCTTCTTTCTCACAAGCTATCAGGCTTGCTCAGTTCTCCCTTCATTTATACTTGTGTTTATTCTTTATTTCTATTTCTTTATTTAAATTTCCTCACATTTTCTCTTTTTATATTTATAGTCCCTTTATGTAATGCACAGATTTCTGAGTGGCCGATCAGTGTTACGTTTTACGGCAAGTTTTATTCTGCACGTAACTGTGTTTGTGACTAATGAAAAATCCGGAATCTTATATTGAATAGTTTAAGCTCTTTTCAAGCTTGAAACAGTTTTGGTGTCTTGTCAGATAATTTTGGTTATTTTGAACATTTATTTCTAGAAAGAACGATTTGCCAGTTGAGCAAAAAAAAAAAAAAAAAAAAGGACAAAAATACTAGGGGTTTCGAGCCAATCTTTCTTTGAAATCTCTGCTATGTGTGTGTGTGTGTGTGTGTGTGTGTGTGTGTGTGTGTGTGTGTGTGTGTATAACCCAGTCTGGGTTTTTATTCATTTTATTTAATAACACAATTTTACTTTTACCTGTGTGCCTGGAGCTTACTGGAGATCATGTTCTTACTTTTCACCATCTTTACACACACACACACACACACACACACACACACACACACACACACACACACACACACACACACCCACCCCTGCTCCCACCATTTTTCTCCCTGTAACCATTTCCACACTTATTTTTTCCTGTTTTTTTTCCTCTTTCTGTCAATTCCTATCTATTTCATGATTTTAGGTCATCTTGAACAATTCTACTTTTCCAGGACATACAAATCCTGTTGTCTTTAGTTGTTTCAATTGAAATACTATAACATAGCAATTATTATAAATACAACTTGTTTTTGAACCTAATACGTCTTCCATTAGGCTTTTCTTACTTCTCACATACTCAACTTTCTTCTACTTTTTTAATTGTTATTACCCTCAGCTTTTTGTTTTTTTCTGTTTTTTTATAATTACAATAGAAAAGCAACAGTCAAATATATGCTTAGGATTGTAATATTTAATGTTGCTTATTGTATGTGTGAATAAGGATCAGGGTCCTGTGTTTATTTCTGGTCTATAATTCTGCAGTTTTTGCAGACTTTGGACAAATCGTACACGTTTCCCAGAATTATAGACTTAACTGAATTATTGTCTTCACCAATTGCAGTAATGTGTGGAGTGAAAGAAGGCATTCCTCTTCTCTGCATTACTTATGCTTATCTCTTTCCGTAACGTGTTTATAGCAGCGGAAGTTCAACATGCCCGTCTCATTATCAGCCTCTGAGCAGCAGAGCTCGGCATTCTGTGTAATAGTTTAATGAGGCTTTTCCTATTGCACAGCCTTCTGTGAGAATGTGTACGGACTATTACTTATGGGCTCTAATAATTAGTGTATTATGAAGCAAAAGATACCTTGGGATGAAACTAATTGAAAAATATTATATATGATTTGTGTGTGCTGCAAAAAACATATAATTACAGACAAATTACCATGTAATGATTGTCTTAAGCAGTTTTTATTATCTGTCATTTTCTATCAATGGGTCCAGTTCCACCTTTGATAATCTTTAATGCTGCTAAGCGCAATAAAAACAATTCATTTTTAACACTTTTATTCATAAATATCAGTTATGCGATCAAATGCAGTCTGGATTATGTTCAAGGTCTGTTTTTCATAGTTTCATTACTGAGTAGCTTGGATTCCTCGTGATTTATTATCTTCCTCTAGATTCTGATCTTTCATAACTTTGTTCTTGAAACATCTATAGAAACCATCAATATTATAGAGATACACTGTATAATAAAGATGATAGATGTATAACAGTGAGAATGATTGCCATCACGAAAGCAAATTCTTAGGAAAACCTCTGCAAAAGTGTAAATGTTTAACAAAAAAGCTTAACAACTGTTTTGAACTGTTTTGGCCGTCCTTTCCTCATGATATCCAGCCTTTCTTGAAAAGTCCATCTTGTAAACATTGTTGTAAGTGGACGACCAAATTAATTTCTTCTCCTTTGTCAGCCATTATGGAATGAAAAAAACAAATCAAACAAACACTATTTTAAAATCCACACAAATATATTTGAGTTTGTGCAGTTTGCAACAGATGAGGTTTGCGAGCTCTTACTAGTGCACTCTATGACCATCCAATCAAATAACGTAAAAATGCAGACGTTCTAAAGCCTGCTAGAGTGACTGAACCACAGTCTGATTGGTTACAGCAACAGCTTCAACCAACATAGAGTTTATAATAAAAAGTAATAATACGAAAAAACCCCTGCAGTGCTCACAGTGCTGGCCTTGCAGCAACATGTAATGTGATTTACATACATTTTCATCCTTATCAAACAATTCAGAGAGCCCTAATGGCCTGTGTCTGGGGGTAAAGTCATCTTGAAAGAGACAACTTCTTTCAGCTGCTCCTTTTAGGGGTCGCCACAGTGGATCATCCGTCTTAAACCACCCTGTCCTCCACATCTGCATGTCTTCTTTCACCACATCCATAAACCTCATTTTTTGACCTTCCTCTTTTCCTCCTTCCTGGAGGCTCATCAGCATTCTTCTACCAATGTATTAATCTCATACAGTAGGAATGAATCCATTACTAAGCAAGAAACGCATCTTTCTCTAGTCTCTAGTCTCTAGTCTATCCTATATATATTCTATATATAGACACAAAGGTCAGACCTTTTTCAAAAGAGTCAGAGTTCACTCACAGTACGTTTAAGAACTTGGTGATATCAATGGCACAAATGCCTTTTACTATGAAAAAGACATTTTCTTTGTTAACAAAATGGGATTTTTCATCGTTGTTGGAAGGCAGCTATATGGCCACAATCTGATCATTATCAGAACAGTACTGTAGTTTAATGTAATTTCAGCAGCTTCTGGAAATATTAACCTGCCAATACTTTTATGAATACTTCCAAAATAGAGAATTTGTACAGAAATGTGTGAAAGTCTTGCAGTGAGAATAAATTAATAAGTCTCCTTTCACTGTAGCCACAGCTGCACCACCTGCATACCTCATCTCTAGCAAAAGCAGCGATAATATCCACCTACAGTAAAATGATCCTGGGTTTTATGCATTATAGTTTTTCTGGTGATATGAAATGAAGTGCAAATTTTACACGGAGGAAAGGCAGCTTGCCTGCCTTTTCGCTTTTGTTGAAAAAAATCTGTATTGTAAATTTCCTAAAAACTATTCATTGAGCTCTTGCGGCCGGTGTCTGGGAGTGGAGACCACTCTTTTCTTATAAATTACTTAAAAATATATATAATCACATGTGATCAGTGAGAAGAACGTTGTATTGATTTCTACTATTGGTTTGCTTTCAGGGGAAGTAAAGCCGAACTGTGCAAGGAACAACAAATCACTACAAATAGCGTAACAGAGCAGCCAGAACCCCACACTTTCGGGGGTGAATCATACAGGCCTGTATTGTTCTGTTGTGTAAACCACACATGCTCTCACCCACTTGTTGAGAATTTAAGGATTGGTGACTCATCTGACCAGATCACTTTTTTCTCCACATTTCAGTAGAACAGCGCCTGTGGTTTTTGGACCACTAAAATTGAACATTCATTTATCTTTGTAATGAGGGGTTGAGTCAATGCAATCCTACTGTATATTGATTTGCAGCAAATGTGCATTTGTTTTTGTAATGAGGGCTTGATTCAATGCAAACCCACTGGATGGATTGTTCTTGTTGACAGTCCTGCTATGACACCTTTTATCACCATTGCTATTGTGGTGTTTTTTCCCTTTCCTTTTAGAAAGCACACTAATGCACAAGCATCCCAGTCTTTCTATGTGTACTTGTACTCTTATGCACAATTTCTTACCTTTGTATTCATGACATCGGTTCTATAGAACCAAATGCGAATGTCACTTTACTGTAGTTACTAATCATATATATATATTTATGCATATATAGACTATGTCTCATTATAACAGTGCTGTCATTCTTTGTTTATTTTCCTCAATGGTTTTGTTTTTTCCTTTCTTGTTGTTGAATGCTATTTTGTTGAATCCTATGCTATATGAATGTAAAAACAAGGTCAACCAGGCCTGTTCAGCATTTTTATACATACACAGAGCATTGTAGAATAGGTAATTGCTTAATTGTATTATGTAGTCTGAAAGCATCTGCAGCCATTATGTTCCCATTGGTATTTCAGTGCCCATTCAACAATAGGAAAAGACACAGACACACACCCACATATCCTCAATCTGATCTTCCAGGGTTTATTTGCTATAATAAAGTCAGTAACAGTTTGTAATATTTGGCTTCTCACATTCCAGCATCTGTCCAAAACACCCTGTTTTAAATTCATTCTATAAGTCACAGTAATTGCCGGTTGTTAAATTACCAGAAGACTCAAACTGTGTGGAGTATCAGCAACTTTTTGCTTACTAGACTGGACACATGGTGAGTTTGGTGGTCCCTGGGATATTGTTCTACATTTCGCTGATACTAATAAAGCCTGTACAATTTTTTCTAAGGATGCAACAATGCCATTACATTTGCACAGTGTCTAGGCCTAGAAGAAAGTACAGGAACTGTAACAGTTTACTTTTTGCAAGTTGTTGCATCGATGGGAAATGTAAAAAAAGTATGGTTATTGCTTTTAATGATCAAATGAAAATCTGACTGACAAACAGGACAGCAGCCACAAGATATCTCTTTAACCCTACTAGGAAAGCGATAGGTCAGCGGTAGGTCAGTTGGTTGCTGATCGGAAGGTCAATGGTTTAAGCCCCAAGCTGCCACTCTTGAGCCCTAAAGCAAACTCTTTGTGCTTCATCATGGGTGACCCTGCAATCTGACCCCAGATTCCTAACAACATAACAACAAGGGACATACAAAGAACGAATTTCACTGTGCTGTAAAGTACATATGATAACCAAAAACTATTTCCCCCCCCAAAGGAAACAACTATCACACAGGCAAGAGAATATGAACAGTGCCAAAGAAAATTAACATAAAAAGGAGACTACACTTGACTGAGTTTTAATTAGCTAACCTAAGCAATAAACATCAAAACAAACTAGCTGACTACACTAGGTCGACCAAATACAAGGGGTGCCACCTGCCATGTAACCTAGCGGTGTCTAGATAATGCTAGAATGTTGGTCCGACTGGTTGTCAAACCAAGTGAGCTAGTATGTGACAACATGTGGAATAAGTCAAGTCAAGTCAAGTCAAGTCAATAAGGCTTTATTGTCATTCCAACTATATACAGTGCAGTACACAGTGAAACTAAATGTTTAACCAGGACCAAACCAGACAACACAAAATGTAAACAAAATTTAGTGCAAAAAAACAAACAAAAGACACCACGAGACAAGGGGACAGTAGACACAGTAACTCTCAAAAACAGAAGACACAGTGACCCTGTATCGCCGATCAATATGGTACAGAATTTTGTTTGTGCACATGGGTTTTCTATATAGAAATAAGAAATAAATACTGTACATGTCAACATTTGGTTTAATGCACATTAAGTTCAACAACAAGTGTGCAAACATACTAATTTTTTCAAACAGAGTTTTTTTTTGTTTGCTGTTGAAGTGTGTGTGCAGTCGAAGGGTTTCAGGGGCCACTTTTAAACCCTAAGCTTTGCCTCTTTGATTGGGTTCTTGCTTTTGATTGGTCCATTCCCAGCCATTTAATTATGACTAGGCTCCAAATATAGTAGGACAGCAGAGAGACTGCAGAGTAAAACATGTGAGGGACACTGACAGGAAACGGATTGAAAATCGCTGAAAATTATGCGACAATTCAAGTTGGTTGAAATGTTAAACAAATTGTAATGCACATTTTAAACAAATGAGTGTTGAAGCTGTATACTGTGACCTCGTTTCACAGGTACAATAGCAGTGAGCGGGTTTTAGAAGTAGCAAACATGGGTATAGACGTTGATGTTCAGGATTCCCTAATTGGAAATCGGAGACTAAAACTAAAGAGCTGAGCTGATCACAGAAAACCAAACTGTGTGCAGATACTTAGTTGTTAATATACACTAATCACAAAACAATCAGACACCTGGTTCTGCGTAAGAAAAGCTATTAATAACCAAACCGTGCTGACCGGTGGATTTGCATCCCGCTTGCAATGATACATACGAGAGACCTGGAGATCACAATGTGCATTCGAGTATTCATGGCAAAACACGAGTCTCTTTTCCGTCATAGAAAATAAAAGATTTCTGCTACTGGTCAACACATTGAAGTTTGTTTATGTGAAGAGATTTATTTGTATTGTTCTTTTATTTATGTGATTGATTTGGGATTTGTTTGAAAATTTCAATTTAGATTTCTTCACAAAATCTATTACAATTTCACAAATAAGCAGCAGGAGTTTGTAGAAATAATAAAACAACATTTTCATTTATAAATTGTCGAAAATCGAATTTAGTTAAAAAACTATCAATAAGGACTTGAACCCATCATCAAACGTATTGCATTGTACTTTTGAGTGAATTGGTACGTCCCTAATTTTTACACAGACATTGTTATTTAACCGTGTCCCTGAATGTCAATATTTGTCGACACATCAAGTTTGCAGTTTTTTCCCTCTATTTTAATAATTGTTTCCAATAACACAATTTATTATGAGTAGTGTGAAATTCTGTCCCCACTACACTTCCCTCATCTCTTTTCCTCTCACAGATTCTAACCAGCACACAACTTGAAAACTCGAGCGACCTGACTAGCTTCAAAAAAGCCGTGTTTGATTCAATTTCTTCACAATCTGAGCGCAGTTGGCCTGCTGCCTGTCCTGATAACATTACACTCTCCCTCAGCGCACAGGCAAACCCAGATTAGGAGCTTGTGTGCTCGATCTGCTCATTTGTCTTCATGCTTCTTTAAACACTTTAAGGCTTATAAATGCTATGAAGCTATAGATGGAGTTCGGCTTGAACGATGGAAAGTCACGATTTAGAACTTCAAAGAGAAGATAATTCAGTCAAATGACTGTGTGATTACTGAGTAAACAGATTCACACCTTTCAAAGGTGATGCATGGTTCTGGTGAGGAAACACACACACACACACACACACACACACACACACACACACACACACACACACACACACACACACACACAGAAGCTTATTAGTTATTTACTGTTTCCCCATTAAGCATTTCTTTGTAAATAACCAAGTGCTTTTCTTTCAGTTTTGGTCTTTCACCGTTTTGCATGAATAAGTCTACGCACTTCCATCTCAGCTCATATAACCCACACATTACCGCTCAATTTACTCACGGTAACCAAAACGTCAACCTTTTAATTTTTAGCTAAAAGAAGTGCTCCTTTACACACTGCAGTGTTCCTTCGTTAATGGGGCTCCTTCTCAACCGCTCAGTGTTTCATTTTTAATGATCAGGAGGTTGATTATAAGCTGCTAACCTTCCTTTTGCTTTATCCTTCACACGCACACCGAGCTTGCAAGCATCAGGAGGTGCTTCGGTTAATACTTCTATAACGAGAGGCACTTGTTTCCTTGGGTAGCTCTGGGAAATCGTTCTATGAATACTCAGCAAAACAAAACCAGTCTGCTCACCTTTGATATGAGACCCATTTATTGAAGGGTGACACACATACGCATACACACAGTCTTCTACACCTAAAACACAGAAAAACACCATGCCGTTAATGACGTTATTGCTCTACCAAGGTGCTCTTATTTCCTCTGTTATTGGACATTTTACACTTAATAGTTTCAGAGAGCTTTGAGGCAAAATTTGATGTTGTAAAAAGGAAATCTGCGCAGAACTTTTGTCTTTCACATCATATGTAACCCATGTGCAAAAATGTATACCTCCTCTGAATTTAATAACCGCTTTTCTTCTTTTTTTTCCTATTTTAGTGTCAGTAACTACAACATTAGCACCTTTATAATACTTGAGTAATAACATAAAAGTCTTGCTTCAGGTCCTGTCACAGCATTTGTACTGCCTGTAGATACCTGGATGATGTATCAAACTTAAAGCAAAGTGAAGGTGGGGGGTTAATATTGTTGTCATGGGTTTTGCTTCCAGAAGATAACGGCCTTTATTATCAATCAACAAAAGCCAGAGTTGGTCCGCAAAGCGACTGACCCTCCGGTTACAATCCAACTTTATTTATACCTGGACCACAAATGCATGTCTATACATCCCACTTCTCCATCCGTCTCATTTGGGGCCCCCTTATACATACAATACAACACCCAAAAGTCTAGGTACAGACACACATAACAAACGATACTATTTCATGCATGGATAACACACATCGTAGATTATACAATATACTGTGCAAAAAATGTGCATAGAGGTCAGGAGATAACATCCTCTAATGACAAGATATAGTTATGTACAAGTATGATTGTTGTATGACACAGTATATACAGAATAAACAGTAGTGCGGTGATAAACAGGTTATGGATGGTGCAAAAATGCATAGTGCACAAGCAATGTAAAAAATATTTTAATAATAATAATAATTACGGAAGTGACAATGCAATAGTGTATTTTGACATTGTATGATGATCAGCTGTTCAGTGAAGTAACAGCCACAGGAAAAAAGCTATTCTTCAGTCTGTTTGTGCGGCTCTGAGGCACCTGTAACGACTACTCTAGTCATATTGGAATTGGTGACTATATAATATATGGCTGCATTCAGATTAAAGTTAAGTATGCATAGTGAAGAGTTTATTTTGAAATTGCACACACATTGGTATTTAGACATTGCATTTAATTACAGACTTGATAGCGCTTTAGAAGGTTAGTAAAAGAACATGCGGTGGAGTTTTTATGTGTCGCACAATGTTGACCCTCGACTTAAGATCATTTTTTCCATAAACATGACTTTCTGTTATGTTTAAAGGCAGTGTATAGACATTAAAGAAAACATCTAACTCGAACACTTCTACTGAAGGAAAATATGGCACAGTCAGCGACATGAACTATGTGCAGGTATTGTGCACTATGAAAATTGATGTTGGTGCACAACCTGCTATGTAATGTTCTTAGTACCTGCTAAGTCTTATTCATTTTTATCACCACATTATATGTGTAAAGCTGATTTGAGACAATGTTCATTGTTAAAAGTTCTATACAAATAAAAATGAATTGAAAAAAAATTAATTGATAGACTTTAGAATGTATGGCCAAACATATGTGAGCACCCGACCATCAAATCCATGTGTAGCTTTTTTTAACATTTGCTACCATGTTATCAGGACACAATTGTACAAAAAGTCATTGTATACTGGATTTTCAAGATTGTTATTCACAAGGCTTCCAAAGCCTATCCTGATAGTGTCCCTGTGGACAAAGTGAGCTCCTTGAAAAACATGGTTTAGGACTTGTGTGGTCGTCACAGAGATCTGATTTCAACCCCAGTGAACACCTTTGGGATCAACTAGAATGCTGACTGTGCAGCAAAGATGTGTGGTGTGTCAGTGTGAAGCCATGTAGAGCACATGTCATAAAAAATGAATCCAAAAATGTAGTTTTCCTCCCATTAGTTTCCAATGTTCAGGAACCATTTAGTGATGCAGAGTATAGTGCATGGTGCAGCTCATGTAGAGTGTTTCAGGGGGAAATCCTGGGACTGTACATTCTTTTCGGGTTTTGAATTTTGACTTCCATCCTCATGTCCACCTATCAAGGCAGATATCTTGTTATCAGTATCACTTGTGCTTGTGTGGTGCAACCTGTCAGGAGAGAAAGACAAAGTAAAGGAGAACAGGAGAATGAAAGTAAGGAAAAAAAACACACCACACAGCATGTAATTCAACCCAACAGCAAACATTGAATATGTTCTTGAATATAGAACTGCACCATGGTGTTCAGAAAATTGGTCTATATCTCACTGAATCACGATGAAAAAAACGAATACAGAGAGTGGAATGAAAGACAAAGGAAGGAAAGGTGGGTGGCGTTGGAGCTCTGCTGATGGGAATGGATGACTGTAGTGAATAGACTCAAAGAAGCTCATGAAGAGATTGAGAAATGAAGCTCTCTCTCTGCTTTATTATTTTATGCAAGTTATGGGACAGAAGACGTGTCTGCAGTCCAGGGTTGATGATTGTAAAAATACAGATGAAGATACTAAAAGACAAACGATATGACTGAGAGAATGATGATCTTTTTTTGAAGTTCATGAGACTAAAACCTCGAGTTGATTAACAGGTCAAATGAAAAAGTAAGGCTGGTTTTTTTTATTGGAGTGTGAATGATGAATTGCTTTAGGGCTGCTCCTTAGGCTATTATTGTTGTATCTGATCCAAAAAAATAACATTTATATTATGTATATTAGGGATGGATAGATTCGCCGATTCGCAAGATATATCAGTTTAAAAAAGTGTTTATTTATATACAATTATTAGTAGATGCACTTTACTTTTATTATTTAGAAATAATTTGTGACCAATATTTAACATGTAGATTAATTTCTCCACGCTGCCATGTGAATACGACGTATCGCAACACTACAGAGACCGAGGCGTGTCCTGAGTGTCACCTGTGTCCTGAGTGTCACAATACAGATTAACATGGCAGAGTTAGAGCTGCATGAATTCTTTGCTGGTTTTATTGAATCTTTTTTCTTTTTTGTTTTGCACTGCAGAGGCCTGTTTGTGAAAGGGACATGAGTTAGAAGTCAGACAGTTGTTCATGATTGGTTGTCTGTCCGAACCAAAAGAAATAAAAGCAAACTGTCTGTATCTGTATATTGGATTGTATCGCATCATATTTGTTTCATTGCACCTCAAATCCTCCATGATGCACACAATGAACCCTCTGGGGTCGACAAACGCGTTGGCGCGTTTTGTGGCATTTTTTTCCCCCTCATAACGTGAAACGAAATACTTTTTTTTTTTTATCATACAGATAAGAACAATACACCATCTGTAAAGGGTGTACTTTTATTTGTACACACATAATAACAAATATAAGCTGTGCTTTTGTAAAATAAAGAAAACTGACAAGGGGGGCGCTCTCTGCCATATCTCTTCACCAACACATAAATAATACAACCTGAATCTCAGTGAATACTTACCTGTGTCCTGATGATTTACATTCATGAGTATCTGTACTTCTACTTAAGTGAAGATGTGTGTCCGTTTGCCATCTCTGCGCATCCCATCGGTAGCCGCCTCATATATACCTTTAATGCGTTGTATATACATGTATCGTATATATTGTTTTACTGCCAGAGCCTTTATATTAATTTTCATGTACATATATTTACAGATTCATCACCATTTGTCAGGTAATATTTGTACTTCTGGTAGATGCTATACAGTGGAACCTCGGAGCTCGCGAGGGTTAGGGACCAAGACCGGTCGCGAGTTCCGAATTTTCGCAACCTTTTGATACGCCCCTTCCAACCCAGTAAAAACCCAAAGAACACTATACGAAATCGATTTAAATGAGTAAATAACAGCATTTCACTCCATACATAATAAAAATAGTTTTAAAGCATTTTTTAGACAATTTTAATGAGATAAACCTTGATTAGAAATGTTAAAACTAGCGTTTTGAGCAGCTCATGTTGCTCACGAGCTGATCTGAATGAGAGTCGCTGGTCAGAATGAAAGTCGCGAGCATGCGAGGTCGCGAGCGCTGAGGCCGCGAGCTTCGAGGTTCCACTGTACTGCATTTTGTGCTGTGTATTTGTACTATGCAATGACATTTATGATGTTAAACAGGGGTTTTGGAGCTAATGTGTGAAAAAGCACTCTGATGTTTCTTCCCTCTATTCTGGGCCAAGATAGATTCCTCGCTCTTGCCTACATCAGTCCAAGTTCGCAAAGACGTATAATAAAAAAAATATATCTACCCCAATACAAACAATAGTCCTTAATGCTAATTTATAGCATTCATTATAATAATAGCATTATCATAATGATTACATTGCAGGAAATGTGTCTTTCTGTAGTTTGCGAACCCCCTGATACAAACAAACAGATGGTATTTTAAAAATACACAAGCACTCGCAGCAGTGGGAGCTTCGAGTGTTGACTGTGGGTTATAAGTGCAACTCGAGTAAGCTCTGTGTCAACAGCCATGCAGCTTATTTTTGTCTAGACAGGAGTGAAAACTAGTCTGTTGTTTCGACTCGTGGCAAAATAGAGCGCGAGAGACAGAAAGGACAGGCCACATATGTGGACCCAACTCGACACATCAGCGACTGTATAAAGTTGCCTGTGTGACAGTCAGTTAGTGCCTCACTCGATTCACGACAAAATTTAGAAGGAAAAGAATACGAGTGATGTATTCAGATTGGAATAATGATGCCATTTCATACTAGACTTTTTGTGCCATTTTTTGTCCAGATTGAACTAACAAAGCATCACAGCCAGGAGGAATCCTCCAATGGCTGTTTAGGCCCACTTGAACCCTGTTAAATACCATTAGGCTAAAACATTTATTCTCCCCGAGTCTCTTATTTCACCTGAGGGGATTGTTCTGAGAGAATAACCCAGACTTTATCAGAGATCTAATAAAACAGTGTCACAGTTCAGCACCAGAACAATGTGCAGAAACACCAGCATTTTCCATAATAATGTTTTTCTTGTCAGGCTAATGTGTTTAGTAAGCTGTTATATCCATATGCGATTTCTTTTTTATTTCTAGCAGCCGAGGAAGTGAATAAAATGCTCAAAAAACAATGGTGAAATGCTAGAAATCGGGCCGTGAACCTCCTTGAGATCAACATTAGTTTTACTTATTATATTTCCACTCATAAAAGCTCTTTTCAATGAAGCATAAACAAGTGAATAGATTATACCACGCCCTGTAGTCATACACGCCGACGTGTGAACAGCTCAGAGTAAGCAGATTGGACCTGGTCGTGATGATAGCGTGGTGTGTTCTGCTATGGTCAGCTTGGCTTGGTGCCGTTTGATGAAAATCACTGCGTCTGCACCTTTCCATCTGTGTGAAAAGCGACAGAATTAAAGAGTAATATGCCCTTTTTTAGTGTTAGAGAGGTAGGAATATTTTTTCTAAATAGACTTACTTTATTATTATAATAAAATGCAATCAAAAATATGAAAAATAATTTGCAAATATAAGATCTGTCCATCTTGACTGGATCCGTTCTTCATTGTAAGCTGCATCGGTATACATTTTGCTTCATTCACATGCATCAGGAACAAGAAAATGTGATTTATGTGTGTGGCATTCAGTTATAGTTAAAGCAACCAATCAAATAGAAGTTTGTTTGTGTGTCATGTATGTGATCTGAATGTCCACAAACAACTCAACTATACAAACCCAATTTCACAGAGGGTGGAAAAATAAAGTTCCTTTTCTTTTCTTTTCTTTTCTTTTCTTTTCTTTTCCTTTCCTTTTCTTTTATTTTCTTTCTTGTATTTTCCATTCTTTTCTTTTCCTTTTCATTCCTTCCTTAAAACTTCCATTTCACTTCCTTCCTTCCTTCCTTTTTTCCTTCCTTCCTTCCTTACTTTATTTTATCCTCCTTTCCTTTCCTTTCCTTTCCTTTCCTTTCCTTTCCTTTCCTTTCCTTTCCTTTCTTATATTTTCCGTTCT
Organism: Silurus meridionalis; assembly: GCF_014805685.1. Taxonomy (NCBI): domain Eukaryota; kingdom Metazoa; phylum Chordata; class Actinopteri; order Siluriformes; family Siluridae; genus Silurus; species Silurus meridionalis. The sequence continues at coordinate 4,670,446 of NC_060897.1, forward strand.
TTTCTTTTCCTTTTCATTCAATCCCTAAAACGTCCATTTCACTTCCTTCCTTCCTTCCTTCCTTCCTTCCTTCCTTCCTTTATTTTCTCCCTCCTTTCCTTTGCTTTCCTTTCCTTTCCTTTCCTTTCCTTTCCTTTCCTTTCCTTTCCTTTCATATATTTTTATTCTTTTCCTTTTCTTTCCCTTCCTTCCTTCCTTCCTTCCTTCCTTCTTTCCTTCCTTCCTTCCTTCCTTTTTATTTATTTCCTTCCTTCCTTCCTTTCCTTTCCTTTCCTTTCCTTTCCTTTCCTTTCCTTTCCTTTCCTTTCCTTTCCTTTCCTTTCCTTTCCTTTCTCTCTCTCTCTCTCTCTCTCTCTCTCTCTCTCTCTCTCTTTCACTCTCTCTGACACTGAACATATAGAATGGGTGTATGTGTGAGTGGGTAAATGTATGACCTGATGATGTGGGAGATGGAGCATGTGTGCATTGCAATTAGCTAATGTGTTTTCCAATGTGCATGTTGTGCTCCTTATTTCCTTCCTCTCCTGCATAGCTGACAAGCTTCCTCTACTGTGTGTATATATGTGTGTGTGTGTGTGTGTGTGTGTGTGTGTGTGTGTGTATATGTGTGTGTGTGTGTGTGTGTGTGTGATGCCTGACCTGTTGAGCTGGCAGATTGGAGCAGTCTGTAAGATGCGTGCCAGTTGGCCAGTGTTCAAGTGTGTGTGTGTGTGTGTGTGTGTGTGTGTGTGTGTGTGCTTGTGAATGTGTGCATCTCCACACTGTGCACCATGAATGAGGAGATTGACACACATTTCTGCCATTCATTAATCTGCTCTCACATATTATGCTAATCGATCTATTTGCAGAATCCTGATGCTGATCATTTGGACTGATTCGGCTCTTACTCATGAATTTGTGTTTGTGTTTTTTTGTAAGTGTGTTAATGACAAATCAACAATCCAGAAAGCCTCACCCTGTATTTCTGTGTGGAATAATAACCAGATTGTGTACAAAACATGGTTCACAGTTTGTCCATTACATCTTCTGCATGTTTCTCTGTTTAATAGAGATAATAATACACTCCTTCCCTCTCTCCCTTTTTCCTTTCCTTTCCTTTCCTTTCCTTTCCTTTCCTTTCCTTTCCTTTCCTTTCCTTTCCTTTCCTTTCCTTTCCTTTCCTTTTTCTCACCTTTCCGCCCTCTCTCCCTCATTTTCTTTCTTTCTTTCTTTCTTTCTTTCTTTCTTTCTTTCTTTCTTTCTTTCTTTCTTTCTTTCTTTCTTTCTCACCTTTCTGCCCTCTCTCCATCCTTTCCTTTCTTTCCTTTCCTTTCCTTTCCTTTCCTTCTCACCTTTCTTCCTTCTTGCACTCCTTTCCTTTCCTTTGCATTCCTTTCCTTCCTTCCTTCCTTCCTTCCTTCCTTCCTTCCTTCCTTCCTTCCTTCCTTCCTTCCTTCCTTCCTTCCTTCCTTCCTATCTTCCTTCCTTTCTTTCTTTCTTTCTTTCTTTCTTTCTTTCTTTCTTTCTTTCTTTCTTTCTTTCTTTCTTTCTTTCTTTCTTTCTTTCTTTCCTTTCCTTTCCTTTCCTTTCCTTTCCTTTCCTTCAGCTCACTCTCTCTGGATTCTGTTGAAGGAAACTGAGCCTAACTTGTGTATTTTAATGGTGTAATGTTGGCATTGATGTGTTTTTGATTTTGTGGGTAAAAAATCTCTTCAAATTTGCTCATTATTGTATTGGTTTTTTTAACGCTTCACATCACACAGCACTTTTCTGAAAATCTTCAAAAACAAACAAAAAAAAACAATAATGCTAGCGGGAGCACTTTGTAAAAAAAGCTGATAAGATGTGAAATATGTAGCGTGAAAGCCGCCTAAACAAGCAAATAAAAACTGTCTCTTTATATCTACATGCACATAAATTTGCATCATATTCACACATAAAACATGTACATATCTGTAATGCAAGAGCACATTTTCTCACATTTCTTTCATGTTATACACAGCTGAGCATTTTAACACACACACACACACACACACACACACACACACACACATTGAGCTTGTTGAGATTTGTGATCAGACATGAGGGTGTAAAGTAAAGTCATGTGGGTGAGGTGATGACGTCAGGAGTGCAGTCAGAGTTCACATTCACATCCAAATGTGTTCAACAGGGTCAAGGATAGAGTTTTCTAGCAGGTCACTCAAGATTGCCCATCAACCCCATGCAATAGCATCATTTGAAATCACTTCAGCCACATGAATTTCCCAGAGATGCCCTTGAAATAATGTTTTAAGCTGAAGTGAAACCTTTGTAAGAAATCAAATATCAGCAGATATCTTCTTTTAGCTTTTACTGAAAAACCGTCTACAAATCCAATAAACAGTGACAGGGTTTAAACATCCGACCCACCGATCAGTAGTCGAATTCATAGTTTTTATCAGTGAGCTACCACTTCCCCTAATAGTGTCAGGTATTGTCTCACTGCTAAGGGAAATTTAATCGCAAACCAAATGATTGCTTTTAGAAATCATAAATATTCAGGAGCTGATTTGGCCACATGACTGTGTAGTCTTGAGATACGCTTTTTCCTCGACATCCATTAATGGAAAAGATACCAGGTTAGGTCCCTTCAGATCTTAGACGAGGTTCAAAAATGTAAGTTTTAAATTGAGATTTTATTTCAGATAGTTTTTTTGGAAAATGATTAATCAATAAAATCTGCCAATTCCCCCCATAATCACAATTTGTGCTTTAGCTCCCTGCCTAATGCTGTTCTGCCCCTCTAAGTGATGCATTTAGATACTTTCTCATTTCTAATAGCTATTTCATATAAATGAGTTCAGCTTGGCAAAGTGGAGGAACACATTATGAGTTTTGGTTCATTCCTGAAAATTCCTCCTGTTCATTTTAAAACAGTTGAACTTGCCATGAAGGAAGAGTGGATAGTGTTGTAGCTAAATAGATCTTGAGCTTGGGTGATTGTGCATGTTCTCCTTGTGTTCATGCTTCCTTCCACCCCCCAGAAACACACCAGTAACTTCATTGGCAATGCTAAATTGTAAACAGATTGTGTTTACAGCGTTCCCGAATGCAGGTCCCCAATGAACCTGACAGGATCAAGCATTTACTGAAGAATTAACTGAATTGAAATATCTGCCTGTGTGAATTTAGAGCTTTTTTAATATCTTGATATGTTTCACTGGACACTTGCTATCACAGGAGGAAATAAGGAAGGAAAAGCTTTAATTTCAGGGTCTTTCTTCTAGAAATGACATTTACGGCATTTAGCAGACCCAAAGCGACATACAACTGAGCAAGTAAGAGTTAAGGGCCTTGCTCAATGACCCAGCAGTGGCAGCTCCCTGGCGCTGGGATTTTAATTCATGATCTTCCGATCCAAGGCTCTTGGATGATACCTTGAATGCCATAAAAACTGAGCTAACACATCAGTCAAAGATGATCAATTAGCTGGATGATAACAGCAAGTCCGCACGAGACTTTGTAAGTGACAGAGAGACAACACCTAATTTCCATGAGGGAACTATGTTGTCTATATTTCAGAGAATGGACTTGGTGCACTAGTGTCATCTTAAATCACTTCAGCCACATGAATTTCCTGGAGATGCCCTAGAAATGAAGTGTTTTAACCTGAAGTCAGCAACTATGAGAAAAAAGTGGCAATGAAAGCTAAGAGCCAGAGACCATTGTAAGGAACCAGCAGGAGAAGTCCATCTTCCTTCAGCTTTTACTAGAAAAAAAACGTCTACAAACCTGTCATAGTTTTTATCAGTATTATTTTTTAAATGTTGACTGATTTTCGGTCTTCTGTAATCACACCACACTGCTGCTCTGGAAGTTGAGTCATGGAAAATGGACTTCTATCTGGTTCGATCAAAACGATCCACTATTTACCCAAACAGCTTCAGTATGAGGGAAGTTGTCAGGATTCCACAAATTTGTATGCTCCAGGGTCAAGGATCCTCCCCTCTTTGGAAAGTCTTGTTACGAGAACAAAGGGGAGGTGAGACTGGGGGAGTGTTAGGAGTAAAGAGAATCGTTAGGATGTAATGACCACAGAGAAGGAGAGTAAGAAAGGTGTGTATAGAAGTATTAGAGGGGTAACGATCAGCAAATGTGAGGGGGGATGTGGGGTGCTTAAGTATGGATTTCTTGGCAGACACATAAAGATGTTATGAAGTTTATTTATCTTTTTTTACACTCTATCACCATCGAAATAGTCCTCATGCACAGCAATACAGTGCACCCACTTTTCCTGCTTTTTCTGGCAAATGTCCTCTCAAGCACCTTCTGTGATTCTCTGCAGTGGTGTCAATACAGAGACCTGAGCTGGATCTTCATCCTTGGGAAAAGGGGGCGAAGTTCTCAGAAGGCAAATCTGGTGAATAGGGTGGGTGCGGAAGTGAGATCGTGTGAATTGTTCTCCGACGATCATCATGAACAAGTTGCCTAATGGTTTTAACATTTTCATCAATGAAGGTCAGCCTGATCTCCCATCATCTTCCAGTAAAGTTCTTCCACTCTTGAAGCATGTGTGCCACTCTAAATACCTTAAACGAATTGTTGCAGCATCGTTGTATGTCGAACGTTTTTTCATGTCAAACGTCTCTGTGGCAGATTTGCCCAGTTTCACACAGTTTCTCTTTGTTCTAACTCACATGGTCATGATAGCAAAAGTTAGCATTATTAGTCATTACTACTATTCTGATACCACCTTGTAGATGGCCTTCTTCACTTCAAACCATATGTCTTCTTTGTCCAGAATGTGTACTTTTTTAATCATCAAATATGTATCCTTTGTCCTTCAGATGGAGGTCCATAGCTGATTCTCTTCCTGAGGTGTTGCTTCTTTTTCCCCTTCAACACACCTTTCTGATCCATACTGATCCACACCTGAACCAATTATTCTTGATTATGATTTACAAAATGTATACAAAATCTCTGTAATGTATTTTGACAGTTGCAAGCAGCACAACCACAAGACTGTTTACACACACAATAGTCTATTTACTGCTCATCTTTTGCTAAACATAAATCAAATGGAAACGCTGGCTCTTAAAAAAAGGTTTTAGTATTTGGATTTTGAATAACTGTGATTGCTTTAGCTGCTTCATCAATTATTCAGTGATGGCTAGGAGTCATGATTTGGCAATGTGGTGTTTGTGTAATGTATGCTAGATATTTTAGGGTCATTTTGGACTCTTAATTAGAAGGTCCCAAGTTCAAATCCCAGCACCAGCAAGGTACCACTGATGGGCCCTTGAGCAAGGCCCTTAACCTTCAACTACTCATTTGTAAGTCATTCTGGATAAGGCCATATGCCATTAATGTAAAAATGTCTTTTCATGGATAGTTACTGTATATGCCATCAGACAGATATTGAGAGAGAAAGAGCATGAACGAGAGAATGGCCGAGAGATGGTAAGTGTAAGTGACTCCCAGTGCTTAACTGAAATCCACTGTTGGAATAAAATGCCAAATGATCCATTACTCTATTTCAAAACTTTTTTCCTGTCAACTGAAACTAGAGATACATATACAATTTCACACATGGGCACCTACATGGTACCAGGTGAAAGTAATTGTTTATTGATGATAATTGGATTAAGTTACTGTAATTTCCGGACTATTAAGCGCACCCAAATATAAGCCGCACCCACTGAATTTTAGAAAGATTTTTATTTTGTACATAAATATGCCGCACCGGTCTTTAAACCTAAGTGTCTACACTGAAACTAATGAACTTTACACAGGCTTTAATGAAAGCCAGTGCCTGTTACACGGCTTTTATCTAAACAGTAGCCTACCAAGAAAGTCATTGTTCACTGTCTTCCTCCTTCCTTTCACAACAATTTCTCTCGAGAGTTTTGGCATCGTCGTGCGTTTAAAAATCACCATCAGTGAAGCTTTTCTCCTGATGCCGTGCAGCTCAGAACACAGGTGAAGTGAATTTTTTCATGTCCGGTTGTTTTCAGCGTGACGAATGATTCGCATTTCCTGTAGACAGTCCGAGTGAGCGGCAGGTCAAACGTCAGGGGAACCTCATCCATATTTATGATGTGGTGCATTGGTTCACCTGAACCCGTTCCGCAATTTCATTGGTCTAATGTTATGGTGCTCAGTTTTTTGGTGGCATGAAGTTTGTGAAACCGGGAAAAACCCAGGAAAAATCAATAAATAAGCCGCTTCATTGTTTAAGATGCGGGGTTCAAAACGTGGGAAAAAAGTAGCGGCTTATAGTCCGGAAAATACGGTAATTATAATAGATGAAGGTGGATGCAATTGAAAAACCCATAAACTAAATTTGAGGAAAGAAATGACAACCATGGAAGGACAAAAGCAAGACAATAAGGAACACTGATGCCATGTCCACACTAATACATTTTCATTTGAAAATGCATTTTTTTCTTCTTCATCCACACTGAGATGGTGTTTTTTATTCAATAGAAATTTAGTTTTTTTCAAAAACGCTCTCTCAAAAAGTGTATACATTCGAAAATGCCATTTCCGCTCTGCAGTTTGGACTGTAAAACAAATGAAAATGATGGAACATTTTTAGTCATGTGATGTGCCTTTTTTCAACATTGCCGCAAATTTTTAAAAGAGCCGAAAAGTAAATAAACCCCAGGCGGAAAATTAGGAAGATTGAATACGTTTTGCTCATATGCAGTACAGGGAGGTTTCTCAGACATTTTAGTGTGAATGATCAACTATTTGAAAACGATATTGTGGAAGCGGAGTGTTTTTTTAAAAGAAAAACATCATATACATATTACACATACATGGATCTTGAACCTGACACTGCTACTAGAAACAGTGAGAAATCCTCAATTCTGATTGGATGTAGCTGCTTGCCAAAATATTCAGGGGTGTAATTGACTTCTGACAAGCACTTGATGTTTTTGTTCTATCTACAGGAAGAGAAAGGAAAAGGAAAGCAATCTCTGAATCCTCTTAAAGGATTTATTGAGTTTTTGGTATAATTTCAGCCAAAGTTTTATTAGTAGGATGATCGACAAGCACCAGAGGAATTCTTTCTGCCAGACGATTATGTAGCGGTCTGTGTGCCGTTCTTCTCTCAGTTGTGGGAATATGAGCTGTGGCATGAGCTACGACTTTTGAGGGAATCCACAGTCTATATATAGACTCACTTCATCAGTTCAACTTGATTCATTCTTACTGTAAGTAAGAGAATAAGGTACAGGGTGGTGCGAAAGGAGGTAGAGATTCCTGCAGTGTTTTTAGGGTATTTATGGTACATTGTAGGTACATGTTGAATGAATAGTTTGAAGAGTTTTTGTTTGGCACATAATATAGAGAGGTCGGACCCATAAATAACAATGATATATACAGTACAGACCAAAAGTTTGGACACACCTTCTCATTCAAAGAGTTTTCTTTATTTTCATGACTATGAAAATTGTAGATTCACACTGAAGGCATCAAAACTATGAATTAACACATGTGGAATTATATATGGAATTATATACATAACAAAAAAGTGTGAAACAACTGAAAAATGTCATATTCTAGGTTCTTGAAAGTAGCCACCTTTTGCTTTGATTACTGCTTTGCACACTCTTGGCATTCTCTTGATGAGCTTCAAGAGGTAGTCACCTGAAATGGTCTTCCAACAGTCTTAAAGGAGTTCCCCGAGAGATGCTTGGCACTTGTTGGCCCTTTTGCCTTCACTCTGCGGTCCAGCTCACCCCTAAACCATCTCGATTGGGTTCAGGTCCGGTGACTGTGGAGGCCAGGTCATCTGGCGCAGCACCCCATCACTCTCCTTCTTGGTCAAATAGCCCTTGATGCCTTCAGTGTGACTCTACAATTTTCATAGTCATGAAAATAAAGAAAACTCTTTGAATGAGAAGGTGTGTCCAAACTTTTGGTCTGTACTGTATATAACAATAGGATAGTTTCTTTGTGTATTTTGGACACATTTAACCACCTTTTCTTTAGGAGCTAAAGTCTGATTAGTCTTTCGTTGTGGAACCCAAAGCTGCTGTATGTAAGATTGACAAGAGTCATGTAAGATGACACGTTAAAGACCCATATTTTCTCGCTAATGATAGCTAGCAGCAAACAAAAGCAAATAAACAATCAATAAGAAATCAAGGTTGAATTCCGAGCAGCATGTTGTAAATTAATCAGTATACCACTGAAAGTATACCCATGAAAGATATTCTGACATGCTATTGTGTTCAGTCAGAGATTGCCAGAGGTAGCAGAGGAATATACACACCTGGTTTGCCACAGATTCTTCAACATTGAGAGAGAAATATTAATAAGTACAGAAAGTACAGTAATAGAGAAAAAGTACTTTGTGATGATTTATTATTTTTAATTACCTAATTAATACAACTGAGATGGGATTTGAACTCGCAACCTTCTGTACAATTCTGTACAAATAACAATTGTGTTCTTATAAACAAACAAATCCCCCCCCAACTTCTGTCTAAATCTCTAACTTCTGTTACATTAAGAAAACACCATTTGCAGCAATGAAATTTGTTACAAGATTGAATTTTCCACATGGTTTAGGAGAATTTTGAACCTATATTTTACAATATTGCCTCATTTTTAAAAAAGTTTAATTGCATTTGTTAGCTTGATCTTTTCACCTTTGCACTTTCACTTTTTTTATTTTACATTTTATACTGTTGTTTGTATACATCAATACTGTTACAAACAGAGGGGCATAGGAACCATTCAAATGCAACTACCTTTGCTTCTTAGGGATCTAAATATATGTCTACATAATTCTATACTGGTAAAAGTTCTCAACAAATATAATTTAAATAAAGTATGCTGGATGAATTCTTTTTACAAATAATAATGTCAGAATTTTTTATGTTTTTTGCAGAACCTTAGTATTTTAACATTGGAGCAGGTTACTATACATTGTAACCTCAAAAAATTCAAGTGCAGTCATACTGGTTTCCCCAATAAACAAGTGAAAAAGAGCGAAAGTATTGTTAACTTCATAACACTGATCATACGGTTTTCCTGTTTTGAGGACGGAACTGCATGCCATTTTTGCATTAGGTTTATTAGATTTACCTTTAGATCACTACTGGCCAACTTTGGCTCACTATTTTGGTTCATCTCTGCTATAAACCATTTATACCTCAAACTCAACCTATGGTTTAGCAGGTTTTTATTAACAAACTGGATTTCATTTTACCCAGATGCAATGCTACCTGATTTTTTTTTTACATTCTATTTCTACATTAAAATGTAACTTCAAGATAATCGGCTGCATCCTGTGGTGAAACACCTGACATTCGATGTCCATGAAGGAAAATGCTAATTCTTTTGCTTATTACCTTTATCCCTTTACATTTGTTTAAAAGTTTGCTAAACATATTCTCCAAATGCCATGTTTGTGCTGTGCTTTTGGCCCAACAATATTGAATTCTGCAGGCATGAAGACCTTTTAATTAGGAAACAGGTTTTCGATGCCTGCGAGCTGTGGATGTTAAACAGAACAGAAGTGTGGAAATCGTTCTGAGGCATAAGATAGCAGTAGCACATTTAATCTTCTAACAAGACTAGGCAGTTGTAGCAATAAATCACGTTAAGGTGTGTGTGTGTGTGTGTGTGTTTTCTGGTAGCAGTTATTCTTGGACAGTAGTGATATGAAATTCGCTGTTTCATCTCCGAGTCTGTAACACTTTGGCCAGTTAGACGTATACATGCACATAATGCTAGTGTGTGTATGGTAATATTTTATTAAATTGTGATTTTCTTTAAAATAAGGTTTTTTTTACTCTCAGTTTAAACATCTCACATCTTCTCACTCACATTCTTTACTCTTGTAACTGTATAATAACGTGTGTGCATATATATATATATATATATATATATATATATATATATATATATATATATATATAGAGAGAGAGAGAGAGAGAGAGAGAGAGAGAGAGAGAGAGAGATTTGTGAAGTGAGAATTGGGGCTTGTTATTATTTTGAAACACTTCACATTAAGGTTTCTATAGTAGTTTTCCAAGAATACATTTTTTAGTAATATTTAACATTTAATGATATTTTCCTGATGTACTGAGGGTTTGTTTTGCAAAATCTATGCCAGATTGTGTTTTTCAAATAGGTAAAATATGATTTTTTTTACCTTAATGAATACTTAATAAATATTAAATACGCTGTTGAGTCGGTGCATTCTAAATAATTTACCACAGTTTGAATTACCAAGAGTAATCGCATGCTCAATTGAGTACTGAAAAACAGGTATTATATGTGCAGAAGTCTATTGTGCTGTATTTCTGCCAGCTTAAGACAAATTTTTATAATTAAACAAACGTTAAACAAATAGCAACTATTTTCTAATTTCCTGAACAGGCATTTATGCAACTTTTACCGTGTGTCGAGTTGAAGAGTGTAAGACATCAACCGATTATCAACTAGTTCTCTAAAAGGACAAAGGTCAAAGGTGAATATCGTGAACCTTTAATTGGCGAGCATATACAGACAGAGCAAAACACAGAATTACAATTTCTGACAATGGATGAAAAACTGAGAAACAAACGCTTAAAATACAGTAAAACTGCGAATCCTGTCTGGTCTCTTGCAATTATAATAAATCAAATATGCAATCAAATAAATAAATTAGTGCTGTTAAAATGTATATACAGTATCCTATACCGAAGACATTTAACTGTGCATTTTCAATCATTGTAATTCAAATCGTAGTTAATATTAAGAAATACTGAAAGTGTGCAGCTTCATACTGACAACATGAACAATGGCAAAAGGACTTGTTATTCTGATGAGAATGAGATGTTTTTGACACAAATACTAACTTTTGAGAGGTGAACTAAAAAAGTACAGGCTTTTGCAAACAAGCCAGTGTTGTTTGTAGAAGTTTTTTTTGAGAAATGCACTTACTGGTTTCCAAATATACGGGATCATTTGAGGAACGCGAAAAAATGAAAAACAATATGGAAACATTAGCATAAATCAAAGCAAAAGGGCTGCTGAAAGGAACTTTAAGGGTTGAACTTGTAAGGCTTATGAATTAAAGAAAAGAAATGTAAGTATGATCTGTGGCAGGTGTCTGGTTGATGGTCAGTTTGTTAGTGGATGGTGCATCTGGTGGAAGTGAGTAGTAAGGATCAGACACCTGTATGTAATTTCCATTTACACGTGTTCTTTGTTTCACTGAGTAGTGGAAAGGATAAAAGATAAGAAAAGTCATGGGAGACATCAAACATACAGAGAGCTGTGTGTGTGTGTGTGTGTGTGTATATGCAAAACTTAAATAAGGCAAATAAAGCTGTTTTTTTTTTGTTTGTAATCGGTCACCTGTTTCTAATTCCTTCATTCCTTTCCTGAGTAATCAAGCTTTCTACACTGGTACCAAACCCAAAACTGAATGAATTACACACAGGTATTTAATCCTTACCATTCACTTCCTCCAGCCCCCACCCTCCATTTACACATTTTTACACAAGATTAATCTTGAGAAATCATGAAATCAGATCATTTTGGGTGTTAAAGCCTGTTTTGATCTTTTTTTAACATCTCTAAACCATGAAATTATATTATATTTATAGTAAGTCAAAACAGTGGTTTTGGATATTTGATAGAGAAACAACTGGAAATGAAACATCTGGAAAAAAAAAGTTTGGGATCTAAACAAATTCAATCATTGAGGCTTGCTATTATTTTTAGACGATTTCACGTTAAGGTTTCTATAGTAGTTTTAAAAGTTTTAAATTTTTACAATTGTATTATTTACTTGCTTAATAATTATTTACTAATTAAATGACGTTTATTTTTCCCCTTACATGATTTTCCTAAACAATTCATTGTTTTTCACATGTAGGCCCATCATTTAGCCCTCATGTCACGTCTATTTACTTCGATTCAATTTAGAGCAACCATTATAGAATGCACGTATACATATTTTCAAAGCATAATGATATATCTTGTTTGACTCTGGTTGTGTGTGTGTGTGTGTGTGTGTGTGTGTGTGTGTGTGTGTGTGTTTGTGTGTTTAAAACAGCAGTTGATAGATTGTGAGTGGTTGGAAATATTGACATGATGTGATGACCTTCAATCCTCGCTGATCTTCTGTTACCTTTCTGGAAATAAAAGGCTTTATACACACAATCCCATGCCAGAGTGGAGGTCAGAGGAGATAGTATGCTTGCTTTGTTGACCTCCATTTTTTCTGCTTTTGTGAGCAGAACCCTCGCTAGATTTACAGACAATGAATATCTATGTGTGGATAGTTGTTTGTATTTAGATTATTTTATACTGGTGTTTCATCAGATTTTTGCTGGGGCTCATTTTGCAATGCAGAATTACAATATATTAATAATATGATGATAATGATGATGTGATATATAATGCAATTTATATAAGCTGGATATTCAGGTTATATTTTTATAAGAATTCAAACAATGTATTCATTTTTCACCAAGATACAGTAAGCACACATTTCTCCGTGCATTTCTTAAAACCGTAATTAGTTTGTTTGGTGTATTTGTGTGAATGTGTGTGTGTGTGTGTGTGTGTGTGTGTGTGTGTGTGTGCCCCTCAAACTTGCGTCTTTGCTCTGAATTGCATCACAAGAGCTGAGCATTTCTTCTGAATTTCTTATGTCTTTTTTTAGCATTCAGCAGTTGCTGTTCCTGTGTGTTTAGCATGACATGCATAGCCTGTATGTTTGATCCACTAGTGTGTGAATGTGTCCGAGCATGTCATTAAAGCTGTGAAATGCAATCGGGTTTTGCTTCCTCTGCTCTAAGCGTCCACTGTGGAATTAGCATGGCTGTGTCGAAAAACATGACAGCAAAATGTTGCCAAATGCTTAAAAATGATGTAGTGGAACTATATAATTGGTTGTTGTTCAGTAAATAAAAAGCCATTAGAGTGAACTCGATTGTGTTAAAAGGTCTGTTTGCTTAATCAGTGTTTAATTGCTAGTTAATTATGCTTTCCTTATGTAGTGAAAATTATACTTTATTACAGTTGCTGGTTGTTTTCTTTTCATTTCTTTTTCTTCTTCTGCCTCTTTCAAACCAACCACCTGCATGTCCTCTCTCACCAGATCATTAACCTCCTTCTTGTCCTTCCTTTCTTTATCCTGCCTGATAGCTCCGTCCTCAGCATCCTTTTACTGATATACCCGATGTCTGTACATGACCAAACCAACTCAATCATACCTCTCGAATCTTGTCTTCAAAATGTCCCACCTGCTTAGTAGAACCTTGTTTCTAATCCTTTCCATCATCCGATGAAAATCTCAACATTACAAGCAATTTCTCCACCTCTAGCTCCACCTTCTGTCTTTTACTCAATGCCACTGTCTCTAAACCATACAAATTAACAGGTCTCACCACAGTCCTTTAAACGTTCCCTTTCACTCTTGCAGATACTCTTCTATCACAAATCATTCATTCCCTTTCTCTCCACCTCTCCACATATGCTCCCTACGTTACACCATTTGTTCATGTCGTCTTTATTCTTTATTAAGCGCTTATTTAATCCACAGCTTATTTGGTGAACACTAGGTGTTGTGGAATATATTCATTGAACTTGATTCAATATAATACCCGGAATACCTGTGTTAGCGGCCGGAGCAGCCCCTTTAAGAAGGTAGTGGATGGAGGTAAGACATGTGACCAAGGCATCATGACATGTATCAAGAGTGAGTCATAGACAGATGTGGCGGAGAGAATCCAGTAATATTTAAAAAATAAAACATCGTTCAGAATCAGATAATAAATCAAACGGAAAACTTTCTGTGCGGCCCAGTACCAATTGACCCACGGACCGGTACCGGTCCGCGGCCCGGGGATTGGGGACCACTGATATACACAGATCAGGCATAACATTATGACATTATAACATTATGAGCTGTGAAATGAGTAACACTGATTATCTCTGTATCATGGCACCTGTTAGTGGGGGGTATATATTAGGCATTTTGTCCTCAAAGTTGTTGTATTAGAAGCAGGACAAATGGCAAAGCGTAAGGATTTAAGCAAGTTTGACAAGTGTCAAATTGTGATGTCTAGACGTCTGGGTCAGAGCATCTCCAAAATTGCAGCCCTTGTTGGATGTTCCCGGTCTGCAGTATCTATCAAAAGTGCTCTAAGGAAGGAACGGTGATGAACCTGCGACAGAGTCACGGGCGGTTGAGGCTCGTTGATGCACGTGGGGAGCAAAGGCTGGATCGTGTGATCCGATCCAACAGACGAGCTCCTGTAGTTCAAATTGCTGAAGAAGTTAATGCTGTTAATGATCAAAGGGTCTGGACTGTTATGGCAGCAAAAGGGGACCAACAGAATTTTAGGCAGGTGGTCATACAGTTATGCATGATTTATGGCCAAACGTTATGCCTGATCGGTGTATGTATTTAAATCTTGAAAAACATTCATATAAGGAAAAGGACCTTGTCTGTATGTACAGGATATAGAAATAAGTGTGTGACTAGTTATTGATTACCAATCAGGAGCTCGTACTGTATATGGTAAAAGATTCTTAGTCTAAAAATACAGAAAGACATGTTTGGAATCTGGTGAACAGCTACAGGATGTATATATATGTGCAAGTGCAAAACTGGATTCTGGAGTGGTGTTTGGAAATATTACTCAACCTTTTTCATAAATGGAAAAGAAAAAAGGTACTTTAAACTTGTCACAGGTAATTTTACAGCAAAAGGAAATTCCTTCTTCTCATGTTAGGCAGCTGGGGTCAGAGAGCAGCGCCCATGAAGCACTAAGGGTTAAGGGCCTTGCTTAGGGGCCCCAAGAGTGGCAGCTTAGTGATACCAGGGCTTGAATCCTGACCTTCTGATGAGTAACCCAGAGCCCTAACTACTGAATCTCTCTGGCTTCAAAACCTTTAAAAGCAATTTATTCTAAAATCCACAACACAGGAAGGTGAAAATCTGCCATGAATAGGCCACCAAGTCATCGCAGTGCACTGCATTCATATAACACACTCGCTCACACCTTGAGGCAAATTAGACTCCGTTTTCCAGCATGTTTTTGGCAGGTGGGAGGAGCCAGAGAACCAGGGGTGAACCCACATGAACAATAGAAGCTCGTGTAGAGACACTAACAAGGGAATGCAGCACAACCCTGCCAGATTTAGTTTGTAAACGGTCTAAATACCAGCTGTCAAATTATCCAGGCTGCACACACACACACACACACACACACACACACACACACACACACACAATTGCACACACACTCTGACACTGTAGAGATGGCAGAGGACAAATGCTAATCCAAAAACTAGGAATTCTACCCAACAGAATGAAAGATATCATTACAGCACCATTTAAGTATAGTCAGGGATCAGTCAATTGCTGAGCGAAAATAAAGGCGCCTGTCTGTCACATGCTGTGAAAAATGACATTACCCTCAGGGCATCGAGACTGATGTGGATGAGGTGGATGATAGTTATGATAAATGCTATTACTCATTCTTTATTCCAAACCCTTTAAAACAGTGTCACAAGTGATTTTTATTTTGTAGGTTAAATTGGTTAAACATTAAATGTAGGCAGGTGCTCACTTGTCTGTCAGCACAGAATAATATAAAATAGAAATATACCTTTAGCTGAGATAATATAGAGCGGGCAGCAGAGTTATTGAAAATTATAAATGTAATATAAATTCTCTGAGGAGGGTGAAGTCCTCGTGGTCAGAATAGCACCAGTTGCACACTGTACACAGGGCGATGTTTTTTGGCACACTGACTTAAGAAGGTTGGTGCTCCCTGTGACTGTGCATGCAGGCTCGTGCTGCCATCTGTTGGCATGTTGGAAAACTAGTTACCACCTTGCAAGTTTCTATCAGGAATTTGAATAATCAGTGAAATTGTTTTTGTATATTGTAAATGACAAATGATGACAGGCATAGGTACACTATATGGACAAAAGTATTGGGACACCTGACCTTTTCTGCCATATGTGGTTCTTCTTTAAACTTACCACAAATCTGGAGGGACACAAATGTATAGGATGTCTTTAGATGCGGTATAAAAAGATTTGCACTCACTTGGACCTTAGAAACCCAAACCTGTTCCAGCCTGTGCACATAGCCAGCTCCATGAAGATACGCTTTACATGATTTGGAGAGGAAGATCGTAAGTGGCCTGCTATAAAGGTCTGATATCAGCCCTACTGAACATCCTTGGGATGAATTGGAACACTGACTGCACCTCAGGCAACCTGACCTCACCTACATCAGTAACTGACTGTTGCTGATGTACACAAATGTCCACAAGCACACTCCAAAATCAAGTGAAACATCTTCCCATAATAGTGGAGGAAATTATAAGAGCAAATTGGGACTAAATGCAGAATGCAATGCTCAAAAAGCACATGACCAGGTGCCCACAAACTTTTTGCAATATAGTGTATTTTTTGGGTCATACTTATTGAAGTATGTGTGTGAAGAAGTCTTGATCTTCTAGGAGGTGGATGAAAGAGATCCTTTTCTTCTATAAAGGAGCAACACCTCAGGATCAGAATCAGATGTGTCCCTTCATCTGATAGGCATCCCACTTTTGATGATGAAAAGCTACAGAGAAGACAGATGTTTTGAGAGAGGAGTGAAGGATGCCATCTATGTTCAGGTGGAAAATCCTTCTATCAATAAAGGTGGAGGTCTTGAGCATAACCCATCTCCTATTTTTCATGCTGCTCTATCATCTGTCCCTAAAAAGATCAAGACTTATTTACACGTCTACTAGAAAAGCCACAACTAACAAACCCCTATTCAATCCCACATTTACTAATCATTACCACCTGATACATCAATACACTCTCCCCTTACTTTGGGTATGCCATCGTGGCAGAATCAGAAGGGTTAGAATCCATTCGTAGAAACAGACAAATCCAAAACTTAATCCAGGGAAGTCTTGGAACTGTAGCAGGAGAGAAGGTACAATGCAATCTGTAATACTAACATGCAAAACCGTGACAAATAACACACTAGGTTGAGGAATCCAAAGCAAAGTTCTGTACACAATATGGTAATGAACATAGAATAATAAACAGCTTTTTTTGCACGTGGGACGATACAATACATAATACATTTGGCATAAATAGCTAAACCTCGGAAGTGTCCCTTGAGCTGAAAGTGCTCAGTATTCAGATGATGGATTCCTCCGGTAAGGCGGAGGAGGAGTTGCATTGGGACCTGCTACATTGGGGTAGTTCTATGCTAACGACTCCCCCTTCCTCCTGATACCTCCTTCCCCTCTCTCACCTGTCCCTCATATCTTAAAACTCTCCAGAGAGGGATCAACAAAACAAGCAACATACAAATTTGTGGAATCCTACCAACTTCTCTCAGACTGAAGAAGCTACTCGTATCAGCAGTAAAAGGTTTCGTTCCAAGCAGATAGAAGTCCAGTTGATATGACTCAACTTCCAGACATCCAACAACCAAAAACCTGAGAATCTCTACAGACACAATGAATGCAATAAATAATAGTTGAGTTTAGATCATAAGAATGCGAATGCCTTGCTTTGAAGTCAGAATTGAATTTTTTTTGTCTGTACTTCAAAAATGCTAAAACTGGCCATATGCTGTATCGAGACCCATGGCATGTCTGAGCACTGTTTGTTCTCAGAACACAAACAGCCAGAGCATTTTCGAGTACAACGGTTCCCTTGATGTGTCCGAGAGTTCGAATGAAGTGAAAAAGTACTCGTGTTCCTGTTGCAACACGTTCGTTTGGATCCTTGCACACGGTCGATTCTTGTCCTAACTGTCTGAAGAGTCTGGCTCAAGTGAACAGTTCGAAAATGCTTTTATACAATATTTTATACATCAACTGATTGCACTCGCAAGTCTATTTCTCCTTCCTAGAGCTATTGACTAGGTATCGGGTGTTTTCTCTCCACTTTCAGGCTTATATTGGGTTCTCTGGATGTTTCATAAGCAACAGTAATGTGTTTAGAAGCATGTTGCGCCGCACTGATGCACCTTGCGGCCGCAGAAAGAGCACTTTAGGAGATTGAAGCGGAGCTGCAGCCTTCCTAGGATTTGAAACGTTGTTTAATCGCTGCTTCTTGATTGTGCTCAGTGATTACTCCATCCCTTAGAGACCCAGAACAGAATTGGAGAGCTTAGAAAAGCTCAGGATTGATGCTCATGGATTCACTGTATTTGCTGTAATACAGTCGTATTGCAAAGACGATTACTGCGTGCAGTGGATTTTGCCGTTTGTCTGTCGTGGCCTCATGTCCTTCCTTGTGTTGACCTTTTTTTTTGTATCAGCCCCTGGTTGATTGATCTATTTAAACACTATCGTGTGCAAGATCTTATCATGCATTTCTCCTTCTGAGTTTTCTTTTCATTCTTGCTGGGTTTATCTTCAAGCCTATTTACTCATGGATTGTTCCAAGTTGGTCTGCCTCCTCACCCACATTTCACGATGCATTTTCCAGGGCTGGGGGCGATCTGATCAAGAGGCAAGAAGCTTTTATTGTCTTTTCAACCATATATACTTTAACTGACACAGTACACAGTGAAAGGAAACATTTCTCCAAGCCCCTGGTGCTACATCAAACAACACAGAGCTACATAACAGAACACAGAGCTAAGAACTAAAAAGTAAGTTGTCCTAGCCATATAAAGTGCATCATGTGCAACCTAGTGCAAAAAGTGCAAGACAAAACAGAACAAAGCAGGACCAATTAATAAAATACATCTAATAGTTTTGACCAGTATACATTCTGTTTAATACGTTATCCAGTACAATGTGCAAAAAAAAAGAGAGCTGTAAAAAAAAGAGGGTAAACTTATACACTTCAGTATAGCAGCAGTTGGTGGCAGAAATGTGTACAAAAACAGCAACAGCAGCAATTTAGTGCAAAACAGCAGGCAAACATTTATTATGATGGCATAATATCGATGATATATTGTCATTAAACCCTATAATCCCTCTACCCACTTTGCTTTTTTCGCTCCCAAAATCTCCATTTCAGACTAAAACTAGGCATTCTTAAAGACTTATTGTAAGACCTATAATTATTTTGAGATTTCCTTTCAGGAACTCGAGCTGCGTCGAAATGCTTTGGGAAAGCACCCAAGTGTTCACGCTCTGAAATAATGTGTGTAATCAGTTAAAAATTGGATGCTGGCCGTCACCGGCAGGGTGACATTGCGACCAGGAGTATAAAACATATTTGATTAAGGGCAGTGGCAGCTTCTGTTTGTTCACGAAGCGCTCTGTGTGTTTGTGTTGTCTGTCAGTTTGTTTGTCAAAAAAAGAAAAGAAAAGAAAAGAAAAAAAAAGAAAGCAAGCAAAATATTGAAGCACACTTTCCAGTTGTGCGCTCCTCCCTGCCCCCGCTATATTATAGGGGGAATACACACAGCTTATGTTTAGCTTGCTTGGGAGTGGAGCATGCAAAGTCGGTTCTCGAAGGAGCCGACTGTGATAACTGTGCACGAATGTCTTTGCGCTTGCTCTGCTCCCACTGGGCACTCTTTAAGGAGGGTGGCCGAACTTCATCCAGGTCTGGCCCTGCTCTTGCTGAGGTAGAGCACTGTGCCAGCTTCTGGGGTTTGCAGCTGGACCTTGCAGAGGGTTTCAATATGGGCATATCCATATCTCCAACCTCACCTGCTCGGTCCAGCGCTCGCTCGGAAGCTTTGGAAGCACGCCTTTCAGCTAATTCTTCTCCCTGCGACTAGCGCATGCAGCTCTGTTGTTGGCCATCTCTTCTATCAAGAAAGTGGGGGACCTGCAGGCCCTTTCAGTGGCCCCCTCCTTTCTGGAGTTTATGCAGGGTATGGCTAGTGCCTTTCTGTACCCCCGTATGGGTTACATCCCCAAGGTGCCCTCAGCCGTCCCACGACCTGTAATATTACAGGCATTCTATCCTCCTCTGTTCCAGGCCCCAGACCAGGACAAACTGAACCGGCTCTGTCCGGTGCGCGCACTGGACACCTACGTCCACAGGATGAGTCCTTGGAGAAGGACCGATCAGCTGCTCGTCTGCTACAGCCCTCCCAAGAGAGGCTTACCTGCTAATAAGCAGACTCTGAGCAGGTAGATTGTTGATGCTATTACATCATCTTATGAGTCCTCTGGTCTCCCTGTTCCCTTCGGGGTCAAAACTCACTCCACCGGAGTGTGGCTGCCTAAAAATCTTGGTCCTCTGGAGTTCCCCTCCAAGACACATGTAACACTGCGGGTTGGTCCACCCCGCTGACCTTTGTGCAGTTCTTTAACCTAGAGCGCAATGTCACTCCTGGCCCCTCAGTCCTCCTCTAGCTGTGTTGACAAACACACACTAGGCAAGGACTAGTCAGTCTGCCGTGATTGGACACTCGTTCCCAAAGCATTTTGACGCAGCTCAAGATC
This sequence comes from Silurus meridionalis, assembly GCF_014805685.1. Classification (NCBI taxonomy): domain Eukaryota; kingdom Metazoa; phylum Chordata; class Actinopteri; order Siluriformes; family Siluridae; genus Silurus; species Silurus meridionalis. Next base: position 4,690,812 of record NC_060897.1, read on the forward strand.
CTGAAAGGGCAAACTCTTCAAAGACGCTGCAGGAAATGATAAAGAAAGTCTGTAGGTTACGTATGTAAACCTAGTTCCCTGAGGGAACGAGTCGCTGCGTCAAAACGATTTGGGAACGTGCCCGAGTGTTTACGCGCTGAAATAATGTGTGTAATCAGTCAAGAATTGGATGCTGGCCATCACCGATGAGGTTACATCATGACCAGGAGTATAAAATGCATATGAGTGAGGGCAGCGGTAGCTTCTGTAAGGGATAAGGAATCGCTGCAGGGAAGCCGGAGGTGTGGCATAGAGACACAGAGTCTTGTTCCCTCAGGGAACTAGGGTTACGTACATAACGTAGAGACTTTCTTTATCATTTCCTGCAGCGTCTTCGAAGAGTTTTATTGCCTACGTAGGGTGTATCCTGTTACTGTAACCCAATTTCCATTCTGACATCTAGATAAAAAAAATAAAATAAAAGGTACTTCTCCTTGTCAGTGTAAGACAGTGCTAATTCTTTTGGCAATAGAAATGTAACTTGATAGGTAATGTATTTTAAGCTGCTTCTCAAAAATCTTATGTAATGGATCTTAGCATTGCATATCAGTGCTAGCAATGGTTTAAGCACACTAGGTATGAATATTGTATTGATTTTGATTCAATTCCCAAATATAATCATTTTATTAGTATCTCTCGACAGCCGATTGTGTTATACTTCTTTAATTAAATCTTTATAAAAGTCTGATGCTTGGAATTGGTTTATTGTATATAGTTAGAGGTTTTGTTTCAATATGATGCCATTGAATGAGAGAGTCCATGTTTATTGGTCTGTTTAAAAACAATGTTAGTAAATTGCTAGTGTTTGTCCAGACCAAATTCAGTCGTTTTAGTTGTTCTTTATCCTTATTTTTATGGTACAAACAATTCAATATACATTTACAGACCATTTCACCCAACAAATCATGTCTTCTACTGATCATTAAGCTGAACTAAATCACCGTATCCCACTTACTGCGAACAATTTTACTGAAACTAAGTGTGTGTTTGGCATGTTAGTAACATATGTTGATCATTATGAATCAGCACACTTATAATAGGTTCATTTCATCTGAAAGTAATGAATGACACCACAGATAAATGACACGGATCATTAATACGAGTTACAGTGAGAATAAACCTTTTTGGGTGATGGATGTAGATAATCGGAATGGGTGCAGGCAATTATCGGAGTACGCATTCCCACAAAGCTTAGGATCTGGTATTTCCCACAGCACTCTAGATAATGAGGGTTTAAGACAGTTTAATTAAATCAGAGATGAATAACAATCATTTGTTGAGCATTCAGAGAACATGCAGAAAGCAGTGTGAGTCAGCGGAGGAGATAAAAAACAACAGATAGAACTAGTGTGCACACATACACGTTTGCTTTTATGCTTTGAAAGATACTGAAAGGGCTGAAGAGTTGCTTGGAACTCCAGTCGTAGACAAAAAAATAAACAAAAAAAACAAGGACCAGGTGTTAATTCACTTTTTGAAAAATACAACATTTGCCTTGTATGGTATAATTGGATTTTTACTCCAACTGTTTCCCAGTTTGCTCATTTACCAGTCCACCCACTAACTACTTCTTCACTGTTATTTCAGATTAGGGTAAAGGTCAACACTGCTTCTTCAGAGCACATCACATGAAAGCTGAACATGAGAAGGAAACCTCTGACCTCCTATGTATATTATGAAGCTTGAGGCAGCTACGATTTGTTGGCATTTCTCTGAGGATGGAGGGAGACTATGCCATTTTTACTGTTCAGAAAGATTATTGACTGGGGATTTATCAGGGTTTAAACTTGTGATTGTGCACTGATATGGCTTTGCTTTTGTGCCACTCTGTGTGCTCATGCATGATCTACACTTATACTATACCAATGAGTTTTTAATATTGTGCTAATAAATTTCCAGTGCAGCATCCCAGTACAATAAACTCCAAAATCCTAAGGTATAAACTTCTGCTAATTTTAAATTTGCTTGTCGTTTTTTTTTAAACGCAGATTATTATTAACTTTTGTGAACATCAGTTTAAATTTGTAAAACAATTTTTAGTAAAATGCCTGCTTGGTTAAATAATATATAAAATATCTAAAGTATTTTATAATATATTATAAACAAATGAAATACAGTAGTCCTGCCTGAAGAATGGAGAAGGAGTGTGCTGGTACAGATCTTTAAGAATTAGGGAGATGTGCAGACCTGCAGTAACTACAGGGGAATAAAGTTGATTAGTCACACCATGAAGTTATGGGAAAGAGTAGTGGAAGCCAGGCTGAGAAAAGAGGTGACCATCTGTGAGCAACGGTATGGTTTCATGCCGAGGGGGGGCACCACAGACGCATTATTTGCTTTGAGAATTTTGATGGAGAAGTATAGAGAAGGTCAGAAGAAGTTGTGTGTTTGTGGATTTAGAGAAAGTGTATGACAGGGTGCCGAGAGAGGAGTTGTGGTATTGTATGAGGAAGTCAGGGTGGCAGAAAGTATGTGAGGGTGGTGTAGGACAGTGTGCAGTAGGAACGACAGGCTGGTTCTAGGTGGAGGTTGGACTGCATCAAGGATTGGCTCTGAGCTCTTTTCTGTTTGCAGTGGTCATGGACAGGTTGACGGACGAGGTCAGACAGAAGTCTCAATTGACTATGATGTTTGCGGAAGATATTGTGATTTGTGGTGAGAGTAGGGAGCAGGTTGAGAAGAGCCTGAAGAGGGGGAGGTACGTGCTGGAGAGAAGGGAAATAAAAACCAGTAGGAGTAAGACAGAGTACATGTGTGTGAATGAGAGGGAGGGCAGTGGAGTGGTGCGGTTGCAAGAAGAAATGGTGTTGAAGGTGGATGAGTTCAGATACCTGGGGTCAACAGTGCAAAGTAATGAAGAGTGTGTTTGAGAAGTAAAGAAAAGAGTGCAGGCAGGGTGGAGTGGGTGGAGAAGAGTGGCAGGTGTGATAGAAGGGTATCTGCAGGAGTGAAAGGGAAAGTTTATAGGATTGTGGTGAGACCTGCGATGTTGTATGGTTCAGAGAGAGTGGCATTGAGTAAAAGACAGGAGGTGAAGCTAAAGGTAGCAGAGCTGAAGATGTTGAGATTTTCGTTGGGAGTGACGATGATGGTCAAGATTAGAAACGAGTTCATTAGAGAGACAGCGCATATATGACTTTTGGGGACAAAGTAAGAGAGGCCTGATTGAGATGGTTTGGACATGTGCAGAGGAGGGACATGGGGTATATCGGTGAAAGAATGCTGAGGATGGAGCTGCCAGGAAGGAAGAAAAGAGGAAGACCAAGGATCCGCTGTTGTAACGCCTAATGGGAACAGCCGAAAGAAGAAGAAGAAGAAGAAATCAAATACAGTCGTCTCTCAATTTATCGTGGTTTGAATCTCGTGGTCCAACTTTACCATGATTTTCAATTTGGCACATAACTATTTTGTTTTTTTGTATATATATATATATATATATAAAAATGTAATAGAATAAAGCAAATTAATGCTATAATTAGTTTTATTATATTGATTAAATTGAGTAATCGTTAAAATTGCCCTCAAATAAATTTCATTAAATCAAATGTAATACATTTTCTAAATGGTTAATACAGGTGTGTATGTAAGTGTTTTACATATAATATTAAATTTTCTTGTTATGATTGTGATGTAAAATATGGGTCCCCTGGTGGTCTAGTGGTTAAGATGCAGCTCTCTCACCGCTGCAACCCGGGTTCGATCCCCGGTCAGGGAACCATCCCCAGCCACTCTCAGTGCTGGTCCCAAGCCCGGATAAATTGGGTAGGGTTGCGTTAGGAAGGGCATCCAGCGTAAAAACATGTGCAAAATCAAACGTGCGGAGGATCCGCTGTGGCGACCCCTAATGGGAGAAGTCGAAAGAAAGAAAGATTGTGATGTAAGATATGTTCTACCTAACTTTTCTACTTATTTCAGCATACTTTAACAAATGTCTGCATTCCTTCCAGATTTTAACTCAGAAGATTTACTCAGATTTTAAGTATGTTTCACATGTAAAAAGTATTGCATTCGGTACAAATGTGCATCAAACTGAAAGCTGTACCCTGTACCGAAAACGTTTTGAATATGTGTACCGTATACACCCCCTGGTATAAGTAGAAGCAGTCGGTTGTAGAGTTTTCAGAAAAATGCTAATTAATGATTTATGACAAAACAATACAAGCAATCAGGAGGTAAAACTATGAATATTCTCAAATTTGAGCATTTCAACCAACACACAGTTGTTGACACTATTGTGTAGACCATCTTGATAATCATTCTGATGTTTAGTGCCTGGAAGGCATCAGAAAGGATCCTGTCTGAGCACATGGAGATCAGTACCAGCAAACCTAGTTTAAGAGCACATAGGTAATGCTGAATATGAGAATGAAAAGTTTTCACCTGTGAGGTTTGCTTTAATTTTTTTATTAATCTGTGGAGACTAAAGACTTTAACTAACATTGCATTAACGAAGGGGGTCTGTAGGTGAATGGGAGCACATAAACTCATACATACCATTGTACTAATATCACTAATAAACTTTCTTTCGGCTTCTCCCGTTAGGGGTCGCCACAGCAGACCATCCGCATGTTTGATTTGGCACATGTTTTTACATTGGACGCCCTTCCAAACGCAACCCTCCCCATTTATCCGGACTTGGGACCGGCACTAAGGCTTGTGCAACCCTAATGGCTGGGGTTGGTTCCCTGACCGGGGATCGAACCCGGGCCGCAGCGGTGAGAGCGCCGCATCCTAGCCACTAGACCACCACTAATATTCTACAGTATTGTAAAAAATGTATTGTTTTTTAGGTTCATGTGAACGCTCCGACCAACCATGGTTTTGGGAAATAACACAGACAACCCGTGTGAGTAGGTTTCTGAATAAGCTTTGTTTGTTACCGGACTATGTTACCCATCAGCCAGTGCTTTATCCACCTCACTGATTCTTGTCACATGACTGTTTTTGTTTGGTCAAGTTATCAAGACAAATCTTACAGCTCAAACTTTTTTACACTTTGTCTTTCATGGTGGATTCTGTCATGATTGTCTGCCTTTACCCACGATTCAGGTTATGGTTTTCCTGTTCCCTTGACTCCTTACAGTATGTCGTGTTTTGTTTCTTTGCACTGTAGAGAACGAGAGTCTGCACTCACATCCCTCTTCATCTTTATTACATAATGCAGGTTTATTTCTATTGGAGACATTTCAGGTTATTTTCTGAAGCCTGATTTTCAAGGACCCTTCTGAAAGCCAGAAACTGTTGGCATGGAGTTTGCTTTGCTGATCATCGCTTCATGGTATGGCGCACTCTATTACCTGGCATTTTCTAAACCGGTGGTTAGCCAGCAGGCCATATTAAAAGGTTGTTTCAAGGCAGTGCAGCACATGCAAAGTGAGATGTTTCTCTGATCCAAAGTTGTGGCAAGTCAACAGTTATAGGAGTGAGTTAAAAAAACAGTATTAGCGAGGTGCTACTTCAGCGCAAGTTGTCTAGACCAAGATCAGCATTACAGTATATAATGCAGATTTCAGAGTGATATTTTAATATGATTATCAAACTCTCAAGCAATAACTCTTTTTCTACAGCAGTAAAAAACTGTGCACCATCTTTGGCCATTGTACCATTGACCAGCCAATCACGATGTTGCCTATTATGGTTGTGTATTGATTGATCCTATTTTACATTTCCGTTTATGCCATTTGTCAGACACCCTCATCCATGGCGACCTTTATCGCATTCATACAACTGAGCAACTTTGCTCTTAAAGTTTTGATTTGGAGTCCAGGATTGGCAGCTTATTGTGGCTTGGATTTGAACTCATGACCTTCAGATTCAAAGTCCAATGTCTCAAAAACTAAGCTACCACATCCCCTATTTTATATGGAGCAGGTGCTATAAATGATCAAATATATGATCTATATGTTAAAATATACGATGTGTAAACTGTTCAATTATCTCAAACAACCCAATCGTGCTATACTCATCACATTTTTGGATCCTAAAACCTAAACTTCTGACACAAACGAGAAAGAAATTACATTTCATAACAGCAGTAAAACAGATGGCAGAAAGTCGACTGAAATAATAATTGTTATAATTAAAGTTATAGCACATGTAACAATTATTATTATTATTAACATATTTTTCAGACTATACTTTTTTCCCACGTTTTGAACCCCACGGCTTAAACAACGAAGCGGCTAATTTATGAAATTTTCCTGGGTTTTTCCCGGTTTCACAAACTTCAAGCCAAAAAACTGAGCGACATAACATTAGACCAATGAAATTTCCGTACGGAAATGAAAAAACGCACCTCACCTGTGTTCTGAACTGCACGGCATCGGGAGAAAAAATGTTTTTTTTTTTTTACGCACAACGATGCCAAAAGATAAACTCCTGAAAGAAATAGTTGTGAAAGGAAGGAGGAAGACAGTGAACAATGACTTTCTCGGTCGGCTACTGTTTAGATACAAGCTGTTGTAGCGTGTTGAGTCTGGGTGAAGGGAGAACTCGCTAACTCCAGTTGCAACAGAAATCATATAAGCACAGACAGGTTTCCAAAACTCAGAAACTTAGAAATCAGCATCAGAAAATAATAAGGACATAATCCTCGTCTTGAACAAACGCAGTAATACCGGAAAAATGCAGTGCCAGGCTATTCCCAAAATATTCCCCAACCTTTCGGTTACCGCTATGCTCCCAAAGGAAGCGCAACATATTTCACCCGTTACACCGTGTGTAACGTGTCTTTCGTTAAAGCCTGTGTAAAGTACATTAGTGTAGACAGGTGCGGCTTATTTATGTTAAAAATTTAAATCTTTGTTAAATTCAGTGGGTGCGGCTTATATATGGGTGCATTTAATAGTCCGGAAATTACGGTAATATTCTTATTATCATCATTATTATATCATCCTGCAGATTTTGAAGGAGGCATCTTTGGCCCTTCCTGTCCATTCTAATTTATTGTCTATGTAAACCCCAAGTTATTTGTAGTTCCACAACCAGCTCATCTTGGGCATGTCATGTGGTCTCGGTTGTACTGTAGTTAGCGGTGTACAGTAAACGAGCCCCTGGCCTTACTTGACCTGACACAAGTTAACTGCTTGAAGTGTGAAACGGTGATCGATGGTTAAGGCTTTCGGATACTGATTGGAAGGTTAGGGGTTCAAGCTCTAGTACCACCAAGCTGCCACTCTTGGGCCCTCAAGCAAGGCCTTTAACCCTTTGTGCTCCTAGGGTACTGTATCATGTCTGACCCCAGCATCCTAACGTCGCTGGGATATGCGAAGAAAGAATTTCACTGTGCTGTAAGGTATAAATGACAAATAAAAAGCCTCTTCATACAATACAAAGCAAAATGGTAAGGAATCTATCACTTCAGAATGTTTGGTGTATTACTGTTTTCTACACTGAGGTAAAAACCCATCCAGGACAGATGTTCGTGGCAGCATGGATGTCGTAGAGTTCGAGCTGGTAATGTTTGGGGGATTAAAGAATCAAGCATATTTATAACCTGTTCAGTAAGGTTTGATCTGCGAAAGAGAGTGCTGCCTTTGTGTGAGCTGCCAGCAAACTTTACCGTGAGCAGACCAAGGACAGTGGAAACATTTTGTCTGTCGTTTTTTTTTTTTCTTGAAAGTAATTTAGTTTGCTAACTGAAGCGTTGAGAAGCAATTTGGTAAAATACTGATCAATAAAAAAAAACTGTGGCGATTTTCTACGAAACCTGCTGTTCTTATTCCCCTCATTGCACAGATGTCTCACAGAACTATGTAAGAGGGAGTGGAAACATTGGTTAAGATGATTATATTATAGTGGTAAGTGTGTGGGTGAGAGAGAAAGTGAGAGCATGGAAAAAGATAAAGAGAGAGAAAGACTGTGATTGGTGAGTAGTCACTGCTGTAATCAGTGGAAGAGCTCATGTTGTCATGATTGCTTGAGGGTCTACCAATCACATCGCTGTCAGAGAGGACAGGTGCCTAATGAGAAAGTGGTGTAGTGTGTGGGAGGAGAAACCAAGGCAAGCAGAAGAAAGAGAGAAAGAGAAAGAAAAAGATAGAGATGTTAAATAAACAAAATATGAGTTGCATTAAGTCCAAATGTAGTTGAGTTTTGAGTTAAAAGAATATTTCTTTATATGAACAATCAAGCACAATCAATTGCATTCAATCAGAAAGACCAAGGGCTTAAGAGCTGCTCCCAAACATCTTTACATTAGATTTGGTTTTACCTCGATATTTGAGGTTTGGTATTTGGAAATTTGATGACCTCTTACAAGACTAAAGGCTTGCGAAACGTTCCTCTGAGGACCAAATGCCAAAAAACAAGCCAGTAAAGGAGTTCCTATATAAATATATAGGTTACATTTCTCACAGGGTTTCAGGGTTTGTTAATATGGAAGTAGAAGTTAGAATTGGATATGCTAGAAAATGCAGCTTGTACTAAGAATTCAAGCAAAAACTTTATTTTTATATAACAGTTTAGAGAAGAACCACATATACGTATATAATAAGAAGAATCACTGGAACTAGGTTCCCTGGTGGTCTAGTGGTTAGGATGCGGTGCTCTCACCGCTGTGGCCCGGGTTTCATCCCCGGTCAGGGAACCAACCCCAGCCATTAGGGTTGCATAAGCCTTAGTGCCGGTCCCAAGCCCGGATAAATGGGGAGGGTTGCGTTAGGAAGGGCATCCAGTGTAAAAACGTGCCAAATCAAACATGTGGATGATCTGCTGTGGCGACCCCTAATAGAAGAAGCCGAAAGAACGCTTTTTTATTGGAACTAAGAGGCCCAAACCTGTTCCAGCATGAAAATGCTAATGTCCACAAAGCAAGCTCTATTAAGGCATGGTTAGCCAAGTTTGAAGTGGAATATCTCGAAGAAACTACTTTCAAAAGAGGAAAGGTTATAATTACATGATGAAATTGGATGTTCAGCAAGCACATATGTATATGATGGTCAAGTGAATGCAAAGCTTTGCTCATATAATGTAGTTGTGTAAGTAGAGCAGAGTCTGACTAGCGCCTACGCAAATCCATTCTCTCCTACGTGAAGCTACAGTGTACCCTCTGTATTTGAGTGTAATGATCGCAAAGATGTTCTGCAGCCACCAAATGTAAACAAGATAAATACCCCGTCGGGTGTTTGATCTGGGATCAATAAAGAACAGCCAGCAGTGTGTTATGAGTCCATTTCTGCTGTGGACCACCTTTAGTCTCCCTCCAGGCAACATCTAGAGGTGTGTAATGTGTGTAAGCAAGTAAACTTTTCATTTTTTAAACTTATAATATTAAAAGCAGACAGCTTCTTTTTTTTTTTTCTTCATTGAACTGATATTGGAAACACAACAGGGATAAAGGTGGAGATCTACATCTAAAGGATTGGTCTACATCTATCTTAAAGATTTTAGAATTCCAAAAATGTTGGGACTCTGTGTAAAATGTACATAAGAACACAATGTGATTTAATCACAAACGAATGTAGAAAATATATTTATTGTTTAAACGTACCATTGCCTTTAGCTCATTATGCACCATATATGTACCATTGTAAGAAATAAATAAGGTAGTTTTGAATTTGATGGCTGCAACACATCTCAAAAAAGTTGGGACGGGGCAAAAAAGTCTGGGGAAAAGTCGGATTATGATTAAACAGATGAAGAAACATTTTGCAGCTGATTAGATTAATTGACAACAGGGCAGTAAGATGATTAGGTAGAAATAATCTTGCATGCAGATTCTCTCAGGAGTAAAGATGGGCGGAGCTTCACTAATCTGTAAAAGACTGTGTCTTTTACAAATTTCTGAAAAATGTTCCTCATAAAAATAAAATTGCAATGATCAATTATTATTATCAAAAGTTTCCTCGACCTCGGTCCCAACTTTTTTTTGAGACGTGTTGCAAGCAATCAAATTCAAAATGACCTTATTTTTCCCTTGAAATGAAATTTCCTCAGTTTTAACATGTGATATGTATTCTATGTTATATTTAAAATAAACTTGTAAGGAATTGGGGTACATGTACATCAAGTCCAGTAGGCTTTATTGTCATTTCAACAATATACAGTACAGTATATAACGTTTCTCCAGGACCAAGGTGCTAAAGCAAACAAAATCAATTAACATAAGGAACACAGAACTACACATAACTCTTAACTAACAACACAAAGTGCACATGTGCAACATTTAGTGCAAAAACCCCAAAAAAAGACAAGAAACACAAGAGACAAGAAAAAACAGTAACACATTAGTGACGACCAGTACAGTACAGAAGGTTGTGGGAAAAGGATTGTCTATATGCAAGTCCATACTGTAAATACTGTACATGTAAACATTTGGCTGGATGTAAAGTTTCAGTTCATTATGGATAATAATGGATAATCAGATGGGATCTGAAATAAAACCACCTCATCGATGAGTTTTTCAGATATCAGACATCAGCAATGTGAGCATAACACTTGATTGCTCATCATAACTTCTCTGATGCCTCATTCTACACTCACTCCAAAGAGCCAAACTCGAAGTGAGGGTAATCCGAGACCTTGGTGTGAAAAAGGTTCAGCTCTGACACTTCAGTATGAGATCCTCTCTCACTATAATAGATTAACTAACCTGAAAGGCTTGATTGGTGCTAATCCCTGTGATGCAGCTGCACTTGTTAATTGAACCCCTCACTCGATCTTTCACTGTGGCAAGATTAAGCCCAAAAGTGGAGAGGAGAAAATACTTTAGACGATTGTTCACCTTGTTCTTTTTTTTAAAGACTAGCATATTTGTCATTGGGCAAGTGTCAGGATATGCAACAAACCTACAGGGAAAACATTTACCTCAGATCCACTCTGTGCTTAATGGCCATAGCTGTCAGGCTTGTTCTAGTCATGCTCCAGAAGACCATTTGATACAACATGGGGATACTGATAAACCACAAAAGACCCATGGGATACCACTTATTTTGAATAAAGAGTGCATGTCCTCTGCATGTCTTAATTGCAGCTTTATTTATGTTCATAGATAATTTTCTTCCTTTAATCTCCTCCTGTTTTAGATGCGGTGCTTAATCTCCAGGCTGAGAGAAGGAGATGCTTGTTCGCTTCGCCAATCAACGTCCTTTAATCTCGAGCCCTTCAAACTCTTTCACCCTCATTCATCCCTCTTTCCAGTCTCTCCACAGGTTTGCAACGTCATATTCTGATTGCACCCAAATGGAAGGTTTGCTCGTTATTTGAGGTGGATTTTGAACGATCCTCATCATCATCCTGTTTACTGCCGCAGTTTATTACGGCAGCTGGTGTACAATGAAATGTGAGACAAAGAAATGCATTTATAAAAAAATGAAAGCTTTTGTTATAATCAGTAAAAGAAATATTACTGCATTATTGCGAAAGAGGATGTATCATTTTTAATCACAACGTGATTTTCTTGTGATCTTGACATACCGTAATTTCCGGACTATAAAGTGCGACCATATATAAGCCACACCCTCTGAATTTGACTAATATTTTTATTTTGAACATAAATAAGCCGCACCTGTCTATAAGCCAAAACACTGAAACTAATGAACTTTACACAGGCTTTACAAAAGACAGTGTCTGTTACACGGTGTAACAGGTGAAATATGTTGTGGCTCCTTTAAGAGCAGAGCGGTATTTTGGGAATAGCCTACCGCCGCATTTTCCGGTATTACTGCATGTGTGCAAGACCGAGGAATATGTCCTTATTATTTTCTGATGCTGATTTTAAGTTTCTTTGACTAACCCGTAACGCTGTTGCCAAGAAAAAAAAAAAAGCACGAGTTTTGAAAGCCTGTCTGTGCTTAAATGATTTCTGTTGCAACTTGAGTTAGCGAGCTATCCCTTCACCCAGACTCAACAGTTACAACGGCTTGTATCTAAACAGTAGCCGACCAAGAAAGTCATTGTTCAATGTCTTCCTCCTTCCTTTCACAACTATTTCTCTTGGGAGTTTATCTTTTGGCATCGTTGTGCGTTTAAAAAAAAAGTTTTTTCTCCCGATGCCGTGCAGCTCAGAACACAGGTGAGGTGCGTTTTTTTCATTTCCGTTTGGAAATTTAATTGGTCTAATGTTATGTCACTCAGTTTTTTGGCTTGAAGTTTGTGAAACCGGGAAAAACCCAGGAAAATTTAATAAATAAGCCTCTTTGTTGTTTAAGCCGCGGGGTTCAAAACGTGGGAAAAAGTAGCGGCTTATAGTCCGAAAAATTCGGTACTATGCATTGTGAGAGCATGTTCTAGAGAAAATGATGTCATGGTCATGAGAAAAAACAAGAAAGGAAAAAATATTATAATGCATTGCATCCTAGGATTTATTTTAGTGCATACGCTTTCGAGTTTTAATCACGTTTTTGTTCAGAAAAAGGTATGACGTTCCATTAATTAAAGTATGCTCATGTCATTTTCTCATTTTTATAATATCACACTAAAGAGACAGAGAGTATCAATACAATATTTTGGTTTCGAAAAGAAGAATATTGCAAAAATACATTTATCTCCATATACACACACTAACACACACAGCGGTGGACAGTAAATGTAATTTGTTACTGGATTTAAGTAGTTTTTTCACGTATCTGTACTTTACTCAAGTATTTCTGTTTCTGTTTTACTTTTTACTCAACTACATTTTGCAGTCGTTTCAAAAATATTATTTGTCTTTTTTATTTGTTTGTTTTGACTGTGGTGGATTTAAGCAGAGGCGACATGGGCCTCTGACCAGGAAGGCATCTTGCCGGGGGGGCACGCATTTTTTTTTTTACTGCTTATTTGCATGGTCATGTCAATTATTATATCATGTCACTATAGCTGGTCGGGACTCGGAAAGGAGAGGCGGAGTTTGGGTGACATCACGCCAGTAAGGAGAGCTCAATCCACGTTTAAATTATGGATGACAAACCCCTCAGTAGCCCAATTAAGAAAAAAAGGAAAGAAGTAGGGGGAAACATGTAAAAGATAAAGGTGTGTATGCAACTCTAGCACTTATCTCATTATGAGGATAGCATAAACTGATGCATTTAATAAAATTGGCTAATAACTGAATAGCACTTAGATTATGCTGTTGCCTGATCTGCTTTTATGCATAGAGAAACAATATTTATTTTAGCTGCATAACATTATATATAATATCCTTTATATATTATAAGGATACAGATGTTGTACAGTATGTATCTTATGGCTACAATTAGCCAAGGAGTTGTATGGTTTGACAAACTGTGCACAATGACGTGTATTTAATTGTGCAATAAACGCATTTAGGGTGATATTTCTACACAAAAGTGAGCTCTCAGAAATGTATCCAAATTTGTGGACTGTTCTGAGAATATGTTCTTACTCATCCAGTGACGGTAGCTGAAGCAGAGAGAAGCTTTTCAAATCTGAAACGAATCAATGGGGGAGATGTTGGGTCATGGCATGTTCACCCAGGGGGCGTCAATCAAGTTGGAACCGCCATTTCCGCTGTTTAGCACGAACAAACAATTCAGCATCAGTTTGAGAGAAATAAATGATGGACTTATGATTTATTTTGAAGTGTCAAAAAAGAAGGTTTTGTGCTCATGATAATTATATAATTAGAATAATAATATTAATAATAATAATAATAGATATCAATTAGCGTTTGTCTTGGTAATTATATTAATAGATTGGTTGCTAAGAGTAACATTAGAGTCTTTTCACATAAACTGAGTTGATTAAGTTGATTAAAAAGTTGATTAAAGAAGAGTCTTGTGACAAATATGATAATAGCAACATTGTAGCGATAATGAATCATAGTCCTTTGGATACTTAAGTACATTTAAAGGCAAATACGTTTGTAATTTTACTAAAGTGAAAGTGTAAAGGGACACATTTACTTCTACTGGAGTCATATTTCATCTACTGTTATCTCTTTTAGTAAAGTACATTCTTTGTCTACTTCGTCCACCACTGCACACACACACACACACACACACACACACACACACACACACAGTCAACTTGCATCCATATTTTTTTTGGTTTTGTTATTATACTTTATACCATTTAATGTACAGCATAATATGTTCCTTGTATAGCATAATTGTTTCCATTGCACGTATTGCATTGTATCCCATTGTGTTGAATCAAATAAAAATCTGATCGCACTGCATTGTAATCGGTGCGAATCGTATTGCATCCAATCGGTAGGTACTTTATATGTATCTTTAATGTATTGTTTACAAGCTCCACTCAGCTCCACTCATCTGTGGAGATGCACATTCCTAGCTCTTAGAGTTGAACAAAGTTTTCTACTACTAGTTTTTCCAGATCCTATGCAATCCGGTCTCTCGTGTATCTATAATTTGAAACATGGAGTGTCTAGATTCTTCTGATATAGTCTAAGAACAGACATTTTAACATGCAAAGGCTATTAAACATGTGTGACAGGCCTTTTATAACCTCCTTCCAAAAGCCTTGCATCTTTAAACATTCCTATATTGATATTCAAATTGGCAGTAATACAAATTACATGCCTTCTCTACACATGTAATACACGGATCCTGAAATATTATCAGACGTCTGATGAAGTTCAACAGAAGTAATATCTTCTTTCAACTGCTTCTATTATGGGACGCCACAGCCGATTATCTGTCTCTATATCCCTCTGTCCTCTACATCTTCCTCTTTCACACCAACCAGCCTCATGTCTTCCTCACCATATCCATAAAACTTCTCCTTGGCCTTCCTCTTTTCCTTCTGCCTAGAGGCTTCATCCTCAGCATTCTTCCACCAATATACCCCATGTCCCTTTTCTGCACACGTCCAAACCATTTTATCTTTTCTTCAAAACATCCCACCTGCAACTCATTTCTAATCTTCATCATCATCATTTCCAGCTTTGCCTCCTGATTCAACAAAGTAATGTTTAATAAATTAATCGTTAGTATTAATTAACTATAACAATATAAATTGCTTGCAGATAAATGGGATTAAACCTTCCAGGACATTCTGTAGAAACAAAAGTCCACACTACTCTGAAGATGATTATTTCCCTATGCTGTATCTGGGCACTGGCACTATGCTTTATTCCTTTCCTATCAAGCATAAAGTTTTTGAAACTGCTCCCGCCACCCAGGCATGAGTCTTTAGTACTGTGACAGGCTCATATTTCAATATGCTGGAGTAATGGAGACGCTAGAAAAGGGAGACGGCGAGGAAACAAATTAATGGAGAGTGAGGAAGAGATGAAGATGGAAATCGAGAAGAATTAGACGTGATGTGAAGCTCTGTGTTTCTCTACAGGCTTTCTCTGTTCTGCCGGGAAGAAAGAGCTCGGCATAATTACCGAGCGCCAGTGTTTGGCTTTTTATCTGTGTCTGTATCTGTGTGTGTGAGAGAAAGTGTGTTCAAGCAGCATGTTCTGTTTGTGCAGTGAAGTGACTGCAGTTTCAATCAGACTATGACTTGTTTAAGGAGAGCTGGCATGTCATGTTCTCAGGAACCAAGAGAGATGCAGAAACACTACACATTTTTTCCAGAGTGAGATTTTGGAGGGGAAACTGGAAAGAGACAGAAAAAGGGATCGAGGAAATGATGATCGAGGACTGGAGATGAGGAAGATGCAGACGGGAAAAGGGGAGGAATGTATGAGATTAGATAAGACAGAGCCGCAGAAATTGGCTCAGTCATCTTAACTAGGATCAGGATTGAAGAAAAAAAAAAAACTGTGAACACATCTGGTGTTTTTTTTCTTTTTCCAGGTATAAAGAATGATCAAATGCCTGTGTCTTGTGCTCTCTATTTAAAGCATTATATAAAATGCACTAACTTGTGCAAAAAATCCTGGTAGAGTCTTAAACCTGGCATATGCTGTTATTTGGAGGTCCGTCTGCTCATTTTTGCAGTTGCACCACCTGGTTCATCCTGATTATGTACCTGCTGTTCTGTGTAATTATTGTGTGCCGTGTCTTAATCGAACTGCTCTGAGTTTATCCTGCATAAACGTTTTGTAAATTGTAATTGTGTTACTCTTCACGTGGATGTGTAATGCTTAATGGCTGAACAGTGACCGGATGTTGTCGGGAAACTGAAGAACTCTGGTAGAGAAAACATTTGACAGTAAGTGAACATTTTGTCCTCAAAGTTGACGTGTTAAAAGCAGGAAAAATTGGCAAGCGTAAGGATTTGATCAAGTTTGACAAAATTGTGATGTCTAGACAACAGGGTCAGAGCATTTACAAAACTGCAGCTCTTGTGGGATGTTCCTGGTCTGCAGTGGTCAGTGTTTATCAAAAGTGGTCCAAGGGAGGAACGATGGTGAACCGGCGACGGGGTCATCGGTGAACCGAAAGCTGGTCCGTGTAGTCCGATCCAACAGACGAGCTCCGGTAGCTCAAACTGCTGGAGAAGTTTATTCATGCTCGAAGGGTCAGAACTGTTTTGGCAGCAAAGGGGGGCCAACACAATATTAAGCAGGTGGTCATAGTTATGCCTGTTCGGTGTATATTATAATTTTAAAGCTATAAGCTAGAAAAATGCACAAACATTTTGGACAATTTCAGTTTTAACTTTAAAAATATATATTAAAAAAATTTGACTATTTGTGTGCTTTTACATGAATGTGGTTGAGGAAAATTTTACTACATATACATTCATACTATTATCATAACATGTACTGTACCTCTTCATTAATATACAAATTAAACATAAAACACAAAAGAACTATTGTTTTTATATTTTAAATTTTCCTGAGGTAATTTTTTTCCCGTACGTGCTTTTTCCTTCTTTCATTATTCCTTCCACATTTGTTCTCCACTTGGAGGCCTTGACTCACTCAGGGTGCTTTTTTTTTTGTACCTTTTGTCTTCGCAGTGACAGCGAGCATTACCAAGGTCACCTTCTCTAAAATAAAGTGTATGGCCTGTTGGTCCCCCTTTTGTCACACACTGCTGTGACTCTGATTTATTTCTTTACTGACCTTTTCCACCTTTTTCATATCAAGGTTTATTCATACAACTGCCATTGATTTTTGCTGGGGGTTTTAAAATGCCCTTATAATTATATGAGTCCTTCTCTTTCTTTCTTTCATTCTCTTTCTCTCGCTCTGTGAAGGTGCTGAGTGAATGTCTGATGAGCTTTCTGCTATTTTACATGTTCCTTTTTGTCCCTTTTGTTTAATTGAAAGAATGAAGTTAAAGATGTAAGTTATATAATTGTTAAAAATAGAGGGTGAGTGCGTCGCCACGGATTCTGAAGATCGAAGAGAGACGATATTTCTCCAGCATGGCGTCAGCTGTTTCCTGGAAAGTGGAGCACAGTTAGAGATTGCACTTTTGACCTTGGGAGAGAAGGTCAGGGATGACAGAATCTTACTCAATTTATTTAAATGAATTTTTATTTGTATAGGGACAATGTCTTTTTAACAATGGACAACAATGGACTCAAAGCAGCTTTACAGAAATAAAGCCTTATGTATACGTTTGTTATTTATATTTGTGAAGTTGTCCCTAATGAGCGAGCCAGCAGACTGTGACAAGGAAAACCTCCTGAGATTGTATGATGAAGTAACGTTGAGAGGAACCAGACTCAAAAGGGAACCCATCCTCATCTGCACCGAATGTCCATTCATTACAGTGCATCTCTGTTGAGGTGTGCAGTGATAAGCGCTTTAATGCAACTTGTGGTCTTGAGCCATTGTAGTAGACTGTTAAGTACAGTCCAAATCCATTGTCGAAGCTCCTGTGTTGCTCCGTAATTCCATGGGTTCCCAGACCATTGCACAGAGTGGACTCCTATCAAAGAGAACTTTATTCAGAGGTAGGGTGAAGGGATGAACCAGGCTGATCTGAGGAGAAGAAGTGCCAGGAACACCGGTCACTGGCGCCTTGGAGCATGTTGAACTGGACAGAGAGAGAGAAAGAGAGAGAGAGAGAGAGAGAGTTATTAAAAATAAGAAAGTCACTTTAGTAAACACACTGATGCTTTAAACAACAGTGATACAAGTCACTATCTTTTGGGGAAGTGGTAGCTCATTGGTTAAAGGTCTGGGTTACTGGAGAGAGAGAAAGCTGCCACTCTCAGGGCCCTTAAGTCTCTTAACACTCAGTCCAGGGGCTCTGTTTCATGGCCGACCCTGCACTCTGACCCCAGCTTCCTAACATCACTGCTATATACAAAGAAAGAATTTCACTGTGCTTTAAAGTGCTTGTGACGTATTTATACACTGATCAGGCATAACATTATGACCACCTGCCTAATATTGTGTTGGTTCCCTTTTTGCTGCCAAAACAGTTCTGACCCTTTGAGCATCAACAGCATTAACTTCTTCAGCAATGTGAGCTACAGGAGCTCGTCTGTTGGATCGGACCACCCGTACCAGCCTTCGCTTTGCACATGCATCAATAAGCTTTGACCAAACATGACCCTTTTGCCGGTTCAACCACCGTTTCTTCCTTTGACCATTGTAGACTGGGAACGTCTCATAAGAGGTGCAGTTTTTGAGACATTCTGACCCAGTCATCTAGACATCACAATTTGGCTCTGATCAAACTCGTTTAAATCCTCAAGATTGCCCATTTTTCCTGCTTCTAACACCTCAACTTTGACAAAATATTCACTTCCTGCCTAATATCTCCACCCACTAACAGGTGCCATGATGAAGAGATAATCAGTGTTATTTACTTCACCAGTGAAGTGAATAAATATAATGTCATAATGTTGTGCATAGTTGATATATAGCACCTTGCTTTCCTTTTACTAACATGCCTCTAAGATATAATAAAGAAACAAGCCCACTTCAGTGGTTTCCCCAGCTTAAGTAGAATGATTTGACTTGGTCATAAAAAACATCAGAATGAAACCTGTTTTTTTTTCCTTCTAAGAGTCAATTGCATTTCCCAATTGTTATGATCAGACACTGAATGCGAGTTTTAAGTGCAAACATGGAGAGTGTATGGGCATTCCTGTGTCTGGGCACAAAACATCTGGCTGCCTGCATAAAGCCCTGCAACCATAAAGCATAGAGGGCGATTCAGCCATGTTATAACGTCAGCAGCATGTGAAACTGGGCTGAGAACAGAGTATTGACACAGTCAGAGGGGGAAAAGGACAGAGTCAAAAGCACAAAAGTATTTTTTGTTTTGTTTTGTAAGGAAATTTGAAGTGGGATCCATTTTAGTAAAAAGGCTTCCCAGTAGCATGTATTTCAAGACGACTATGAAATTTACAATAGATCTGTGTGACATGTATTGCCAGTTTCATGGGAATGGAGTTGTTTGTTTATTAATTATTACTGAAGTTCTACCTTAATAACCAAGAAACACTTTGTTTGTGGTGCACGCATAAATTTAAATAATTTTTTATTAGAAATAATGAAAAAAACAATCGCCTGCATTCCAACCAGCATATATACATGCAGTAGTGTAAAGAATTTGAGTAAATGTACTTCTTTACTCAAAATATTTACTACTTTCTACTTTTTCTGAGTATCAAAGATATAAGCAACTTTTACTCTTTCTTTAACTAAATTTATGATTCAATATTTTATTACCAATTACATTTTTCACTCCTATTAATGATGTCATTAAAACTCAAAACTCCGCTAAACACATCTGCTGAATGTGAACAACTTTTTAGCACCACTGTCCTCATTTTCAGTCCAAAAATAACTCGAATAAATTCGAAAAACTTTGAGAACCCGCTTTTGTTGAAGTCCCTCTCTGAGACTAAGAGATGCATCAAATCACAGCTCTGAATATTTGGTTTTACTTAAATTATTATTTGTGCATTGAACACTAAAGGTTCTTCTACTTTGTGGCACGATAATGCTTTATTCTTTTTTTGGACTGACTTGTTTGATCTTTGTCTCATTCCGGCATGTTGAAGATGCTGTTGTGTTAATGAATTTTGTTTTTTAGGAAATAAAACCTCAGAAATTAAAAGTTTTCAGCTTATCACCAACATGCGCCTTGGTGTTTAGGACTAGTACATTTTGAGCCTATGTTTAATGAGTCAAAGAGTAAATGTTTCAGTAAGGTATTTGTACATACACATATGATTTCCAGCTACTCTTTACACCTCTGTATACATGCATGCACTATACATGAGTGTAGTGGTCGTAAGACAGATCATACCCTGAAGAAGAACAGATACATGGCGTGCTTTAGGTGAAAATTCTGTTAATTGAAATCCTCTGATGATTTAGTAGTAGATTGTTTTGCTGTAAGTGAGTGTGTTATTAATTATAATAAGAGTCAAGTCAAGTCAAGTCAAGAAGCTTTTATTGTCATTTCAACCATATATAGCTGATGCAGTATACAGTGAAATGAGACAACGTTTCTCCTGAACCCAAGAGGTTGGGGAAGTTAATTATCTGTGTGTTGGTTTACCAGACAGGAACCTGACACTGGATGTAAATTAACATCGAGTCTCAGACTGTATGTACAAGATGTTGTATTATAATGAGTTCTGGTTTTTAGGTACTTGTTAGCCATATTAATTATAAAATAAAACAAAAACAATACACCAAAAATAAAATTACACCAACAAAAATAGACCTACTGAGTAATTTATCTCGAGACAGCAGACTTACTTATATAGTTAAGTTTTTTTTATCATATATAAATAATAATTTATACAAAATTATAAATATATAAATTGTGCATCCCAATAGTACATGTTTTAATGATTATCTGCAACCGAATAATAGTTTATTCAGTCGCTAGTTGTTATGAAATTATATTCACATAAGGGTTTTGTATGCGCTAATTGTTCTCATTAACTGCGGTGAGCTCGGATATCAAGGTCAAAGTAAAACTGACCTTCAAGTATACTTGTCCGAAGGCTCTGAGAAGGGTTAAACTCCATTCTATGAATATATCAGCTTGGTCCTAAGTGTATATTATGTTAGTAAGCTGTGTGCTCTGTTTAAATGTTGGGATCAAATGTGGGAATGTGCTATGAATTTGTTTTAAGCTAAAAACAATTACAATACATTCAATTTTTCAATATTTTTTTTCCATGTAAATGCACATCATTGGTAAATTAAAGTTTCTGCTTTAGTTTAGTGATCTTAGTGTGTAGGCATGTACACTTTATGGAAAAGTGTTGTGGATACCTGACTATAAGAATTGTATGTGCTTTTTAAACATCATATTCCATCTCTATTTCCTATTATAATAGATTAGATTTTTGTGGAGATTTGTGCTCATTCAGACACATAAATGTAATAAAGTCAGGTAAAGCCAGGCCTTGGTTGCGGTCAGCATTCACATTCATCCCGAAGGTGTTCAATAGGATTGAGGTCAGGGCTCTATATTAGACCACTCAAGACCCCATGTTAAGCATATACTCATGGAGCTCACTTTGCGTACAGGGGCATTGCTGGAACAGGTTTAAGTCTCCTAATTCAAAAACAGGGGGAGTGGTAGCTTAGTGACTAGGGTAGTTTAAGGAACTGTTCAAAAAGGTTGAGTTCAAATCCCATCACTACCAAGCTCTCAGTCCTGACCTCTAAACCCTCCATTGGTCACTTGTATATATTAGTTAATTGTAAGTGGCTTTTGATCAGGGCGTGATAGAAGAACAAATGGCGGGAAAGATAAGTGTCCCAATAGTGTTGTTCATTTAGTGTCTAATTCATGCAAGCACTGTGTAGAAATTTGTTGAAAATGTAATAATTGTGGTTCACTTATCACACAACAACATCGTTATCAAATGTGGTAACAAGTACAGCCTCACAATGAGGGTAAATCTCAACAAAAGCTTGTTTGTGGGAGCTTTAAACATGATTTCTGAGTAAAAGCATATTATTTCATATCTTTGCATCAAAATATTTGTTACATCCCTTTTCTACACATCTCTAGGTGGTGGAGTTGGGGGGCAGGGGGTCATTGGTAGACAAACATGCAGAGATGTGCTTGTGGACATGCTACTCTACTAGCTAACTACTCATTGCAAATCAGAAAAATGCTAATCAGGTGCTAATAAAGCATAATCGCTTTATTTCAAAATACATCTCTAATCAGTAAAAAGCTGCACAATTAAATGAAATATGCTCTGTAATAATCTGTTTAATCTGTGTCTTGAATGAAAGCTTCTCCTCTATGACAAAACTCTGGCGCTGAACAATGAATATAAACGAGTACAAGTTTTTCCCATTTTTCATAATTGCTTAACACAAAACAATATGATCAAATAATTATATTAAAGAGTATTTAATGGGAAAATACATTCATAATAATGTCTTACTATAAATCTATTTATTACTTAAAGTATGAGACTTTATAACATATGCAGTTATGTTTAATGGCCAGTTGAATCTTGCAGATCGCAGAGTTTTCATTTTTTTTCCCCTTCTAACAAACTCCCAATAAACATGCAGTGCAGGTGATCAAACCCAGAACCACTCAGTAAAAAAAAATTATATAAAATGATGCATGGTCAGTCCATCTTTGATTTTATTGTAGACAAAATGTTTAATGACATTCAAGTGCTTTAAAGCAAAAGACACTCATTTCACCGAATAGAGCTAAAAAATATTAGCAATTAAAACAAATCAACGAATGATTTCATTGTGAACTCGTTTGTTATAATTGAATTTACCTTTTTCTATATCTTCCTTAAACCTCATATATATATTCTATTTTTTAATTTGTTGAATTATTTCTACAGTGCAACACGCATTCATTTTTAAGCACTTTTTCACTGTTTGTCTGTAAACTACATATAAGTGAGATATATGTCATTTACTGAACCAACCCCAGCCATTAGGGTTGCACAAGCCTTAGTCCCAATCCCGGATAAATGGGAAAGGTGGTGTTAGGAATGACATCCAGCATAAAAACATATGCCAAATTAAACATGGTCCGCTGTGGCGACCCCTAACGGTAGAAACCCGAAAAAAAGTTTTTATATATCATTTCCTGCTAGTTCATAATGTTATGGACTAAGGATATTGTTTTACCAAAAGCCTGTATTTCCATTTAGGGCATTTGACAGTTGCAATGATCTCCTTTATACAACTGAGCAGTTAAGGTTTGAGGGCCTTGCTCAAGGACCCAGCAGTGTCAGCTTGCTGGTACTGGGATTTAAACTCACAATAAGAAGTCTAATATCTACCACTTCCCCACTCATGTATTGAATGGACTGAATAAAATTTGTTAAAAGCAAATGTTTATAACATCATTCTTTGTCATTTAGTTCAATTTATGCAAACACTTTCATTCAATTTTGCTAAAATAATAATTGAGGCTCATACTTTAATGTTCGTAACAGGCCAACCAAGTCATTGTCACAATTCATTAGATTGTTTTTTTTTTCTTTCATTTTTATTTGTAAAGCAATTTTTACAATGGACATTGTCACAAAGCAGCTTTAGACAGATGAAGCAGTAATACGGTTATATAAAAGAATGTGTAAGTTATAAAAGTTATATAAAAGAATATTGCCTATAAGGTAATTTATCCCTGATCAGCCATGTTTTGACTGTGGCAAGGAAAAACTCCATGAGAAAGTATGAGGAAAAAGAGGATCCAGACTCAAAAGGGAACCCATCCTCATCTGGGTGATATCCATTGTGACATCCATGATGTTCATTAAAATGCACATTGTTTCATTGCAGCTTTACTGAGATAAAAGCTGGTATGAAGTTGAACATGGTGGTGCAGGGAGACAGGAAATCTTAGCTATTAAAAAACTAATAAAGAAATTCTCATCTGCTTCTTGAGAGGAACCAAACTCAAAAGGGAACCTCATCTTTATCTGGGTGGCACTGAATCTCCATTCATTACAGTTTCATCATTGATTGTCCATTCATTACAGTTACAGCACATTAATTTCATTACAGTTCCAATTAATTTATGTTTAACTGCCTCAGGCATCAAACATGCATCTCTTAGTTTATTTGGATCACTTGTTTTTTACTATTTGCTTTCACAAACAGGATTACCCAATCAGGACCTTCAAATTTCCTGTTCCTGTTTCATAGCTACAATTGAGCTACGTAGCTAGAAATAAGATACAGATATTGTCTAAGTATTGCAAGAGGAGAAAAATAATTGTGGATTTGAAATCTTACAAGACTTCCACTTTCTTCTTCCTGTTGCTAGCTTTGTTATTGAAATACATTTTAAGGAAATGATTCAAAATACATATTTTGTCATAAATCGTGCTAAAAAAGAATTAAAGGCTACATTGTGTATAACAACATTGGCTCTACTGCTCTCTGTTATACGTCCACAATGCGTGAGAATATTAAATATATCAGAGTGTGACTATGGATATGGATCACGCTGTGATTTTACTTAGCATATTTCCTCACCCCGGCTTAAATGAATTCCGCGCTACATCACTGCTATCGATTTAAAGTGTGAAATCTATTTTTTTCTGCTTTGAAAGGTCAAGCATAATGAGACGTGTGTTATGAGATGACATGGCCAGGTATCGACATCTGCACTCGGCTGCATTCATTTACGTGTTGGCGTAACACTACTTTGCTACATTTTTATGCTGAGCAACAACTAATGTAATTATGGGAATAATCTTTTGTTTCTAACTAACCCAGTACATCTGTTTCCGTTTATTGGATCATTCCCCGTTTTTCTTTTATATTTCCTGCTGTTTTTGAGCATATGCTGACAGCTCGACACACTGTGTGCACAGATTTATAGGAAACCTGTCAAGCTCTCTATTATTATAGTACAGCTGAGGGATACCTTTATCCACAGACTCGTTTAATTTGTAAATCCAGAAATGCCAGTTTTGGAAAGTTTTGTACAATTTTGAACAGTCTATGTTACTCAAACCTCAAAACTCAAATTCTTTTCGTTGTTGTTGCATAGATACTTTAGTTTGAAAGTGAGAGTTGTGAGATTTTCAAGTTTTAGTCCTTGCGATTATAACCGTCTTATTCATTTATGCGTGTATTGTTTATTTCAATTTTGGAATTGGGAGAATGTAGGCTAAGACCCGTGTCTTGTGAGACATGTAAGGCTGGCTTCATCTTTTTTTCATAACGCATCCCAGTGCAGTGTAACACACTCCACCTGCCCTCTTTTTCACACTTCAGCTCATAGATACCCTGGAACAACTCCCTCTTGAGAGGCACTGGTTTCAATCCAAGGACCAATCAAATACTCTCCTACCTTAAAGTTTATTTGCATCCGGAATAATAAAGCAAGGCAGAATAATGCCAACAGTTTGTGTTCATTTATTTCTTTTTTAATTTAATAGATGAAAAAATATCCAGAGGAGTCTAATTATGTGTCCATTGCAATAGCACTAGCCAGAATGTCCATCATTGGTCCAAAATTCTGATTTAGCTCGAGAAGTTAGAGAAGATTACTTGTAATTCATATCGCATACATACATATATACACTGCTCACAGCTGAACATTTTTGACCTTGGACAGTTGATTGGCTTGTGTATACGCATTAATTGACTGCACAGGCACGTTGCGAGTATGACCTCGGTTTGCTTTAAGAATGCAAACTAATGATGCGATTTACCATCTGAAATCTATGCCAACTCTTTCACAAGGTCACCTGAGGAAACAAATTTCTGTGTTTTAGTTTGTACTTAAATATCATCAGTAGGAAATGACCGAATTGTTAATATCTCATATCTACAATATGAGCAAACATTTGATTTACTCACTAGTCATCACAGGTTTGGATGTAATGAGAAGTAAATCAGTGGCTGTGTGATGTTACGGATATTACAAGACTGAATGTCAGATGTTCAGATATTTCTCCCTTAATACGGATCAGTAACTGTGGCTTGTCAAATGCCAGGATTGATTTCTTTTTAGATTGCTGGTTCTTTTAAAAGTGCTTGAGGAATGAGAACCTATGAGACGTCATGATCATTGGGAAAATGTAACATAGAATATTGCATAAAGATAAAAACACTTCATCGAATTGCACATTGAAGAGAGAGTATACAGAAAGATGAACTATATGAATAAATGAATTTTCTTATGGTCTCTTGTCACTAATGTTCACCACTTTCTGACAAAAAACTAAATACATGGTCCATACCACAGTATTAAAACTTGTTAGTAGTTTATTTTTGTGCAGGACTGAAATACTTGAGGATCTTTTTAATGCACAATAAGGAACAATAATTATATTATGGCCTTTATTTATTACCTTATTTGTTAGACAGCCAGTGTTTTCGTTAATAACCTCTGTAATTCACTTCAATAAAGTTTTATTTGTATCGCACTTTTACCACTGGACAATGTCTCAGAGCAGCTTTACAGAGGTAAAGTGGTCATAAAATTGTATAAAAGAATGTATATGTTTATTGCCTATAAATTTGTTCCTTATAATTGTACGTTTAGTTTAAATTTTTTTGCCATTTGCACAGGTACATTGCAGTACATAAATATTGACATTCTTGAAATATTCAAATTCAGGTTTAGTCACAGTGGTTTACACAGTATTTACATGAAATAGAATACACAAATAGACTTTTTGATACAAATACAAAAATATATATATAAATATATATATTTACACATTGAATATACAGTATATTAGTGTATATACATAATTGAATAGTTTAGTAGTATACCAAATGAGTGAGCCAGTAGCAACTGTGGAAAGCAAAATCTTCCTGAGATGGCATGAGGAAGAAACCTTGAGAGGAACCAGACTCTAAAGGGAAACCAAATCCATTCATTGAATGTCCATTCATTAGAGTTCCATTATTGTTGATGTGTACTATTCAGTCATAGGCACTTATATGACTTCAATTACAGTAATAATGCAAAACACAAGGATTTTTGTGGTGGAAAAAGTGTGTGTGTGTGTGTGTGTGTGTGTGTGTGAGTGACTGTTACAAAGATCAACGACTTCTAAATACTTCTATAATGCTAAATTACACCACACACACACACACACACACACACACACACACACACACACACACACACACACACACACACACATTGCCACATGAATAGTCACTATAGAAGTGATAACATTTTAGAATAAGGGCTGTTGTAGTAAAAACATCAACACCTTCAGACTATTTAAACTAAACTTTCTTTCGGCTTCTCCCATTAGGGGTCGCCACAGCGGATCATCCGTATTCATGATCTGCATGTTTGATTTGGTACATGTTTTCATGCTGGATGCCCTTCCTAACGCAACCCTCCCCATTTATCCGGGCTTGGGACCGGCACTAAGAGTGCACTGGCTTGTGCCTCCCTAATGACTGGGGTCGGTTCAATGACCGGGGATCGATTTGAGATTTTAGCTGTGCTTTGGAGTAATAATGAAACAGTCCCTTGGCCACTTGTATTTCTAAAATGTTTTTTTATTTTACATTTTGGACCACACTTTCACACATAGTTTCAACACTCCAGTGAATTTGTATAACAGCCACATATT
The DNA here is from genome assembly GCF_014805685.1 of Silurus meridionalis. NCBI lineage: Eukaryota > Metazoa > Chordata > Actinopteri > Siluriformes > Siluridae > Silurus > Silurus meridionalis. The sequence goes on from NC_060897.1 coordinate 4,718,196, forward strand.
TTCAATATTTTTATCGAGGCAAATATATTTGCTTGTTTTCTGTGTTCTCTCGTTTTTATTCACGTCACATTTTATTTATTTTTTTCAAAAGGCACACAAAACTCTGAACTTTTAAAAGTCAGCCTTGTTCTGACTTTCACTTGAAATTGAGAATGAAATATTTACAAATTCTTCCAATTCTGCTTTTGTTATTATTTTCTTCTTTGGACCCTTTCTGTTTGCTCCTGTTGTAGTCAGAGGGGAAGTAATTAGTGTCAGAGAAAAAAACAAACTCTTCTGGCTAAATCTTTCTTGCTCTTTCTTTTCAGTACTGTTATACACCATTTATAAATCTCTCACACACACACACACACACACACACACACACACACACACACACACACACACACACACACAAACTGGTTCATGAGAAGTCTCTTTCTACATGTTCCTTTATTCATCTATTCTCTCCCTCTCTCTCTCTCTCTCTCTCTCTCTCTCTCTCTCTCTCTCTCTCTCTCTTTCTCTTTCTCTTTTCTTGTTTTCAAAAATCTGGTGTGCCTTGTTGTTACTCCCGCAATCATTCTAGTTTTTTTTCCCCCTCCTTGCTTTTTTTTTTTCTCTCCACACAATGCAGGTTTTGTCACATCTAAAATGTCCATGTCATTCTATTCTCCTTCCTCCGTCTCTCTTTCCATTTATTTTGTTCTTTGACAAAATGCTTCTGGCGAAATATAGCAGTCACACAGCACATGGGAAAGAACGCAATTTCTACACATAATTGAATGCTGACCACAGACATGCTGCAACCATGTGCTGAGTAGTAACAAATTACCAGGGCCAAAAACGGATAAGAAAAGAAAAATGTATTTGGTTGCAGATTCCCTAACAAGGATATTTACAGCATGGACTTTTCAAGAAAAGTTCCAAACAGTTGTTAAGCATAGAAACACCCCATTTGCTTTCAGGCCAAATCCCCAGGAAATGTGTAATACACAGAACAATTTTATGAGGTTAATATGGATGCTTCCGCCAGAGATGATGTATTTGGGTGGTGAAGCTGTGGCTGCACTGAAAGGAGATTTGTTGATTTGTGTGGTTATTTGGGTTCTTGCTTTTGTAATGACATTCTTTCTTGCTGTATGAGATTCCTGTCTGTGATGTAGCGCTCCTATCTGTTATTGTGCGTTTCTCTGTAATATTGATGCTTTTTTATAGCCGTGGTGTCATAATGATGGTATTAAGAGGTGCACAACACATCCTCAGGATATCATTTGAAGCACAGGTAGCTAAAGATGTGCTCCCAATTTTTTATTAGAGGAGAAGCTAACGTATTTCTTTCCCCACTACTTTGTGTTCAATTAAAAAAAATGAATTTAAATGTGTAAATCACTGAATAAGCAAAAAGTTTGACCATCCAGAGTGTATCATGTAATTTTAATGACCCTCTGCCAAAAACAAAGCATCCACTTGAAAAAGAATGCAGTAAAGCGGTGTGCAATTTTACTATTCAAAGCAGATCAACGCAAAAAGCACGATTCTCAACTGCACTTCCACACCATCACTATGCAGAAAAGCACAATTCATTTGCCATGCATGAAAGATCATGGCATAGTCTGGAAATAATTCAAGTGTGTGTGTGGAAATATGCTGAATTAATTCATCACCTAATCTTTGTAATCATATTGACACGTTGGACATGGATTTCTGGACAGCAGAAGGTCTGGTCAGGATTTTTTTTAACTTCTTAAATGATTTTATGGTTCAATCTAGTCTACCTTGATGCTAGTCTCATTATATTAATATCAGTATTAAATCAATATTTTTCATCTTTCCAGCAGATCCACTGAACAACTAAAAGAAGATGCTAGTAATTGAAGGGAAATGACTAGCATGCATGGACAGGATATAGACAGGAAGGTTCTTTGGTGGGTAAAAATGTAAGGTAAAATAAGAAAAAAAAAGTAATAATAACAACAATAATAATAATAATAAAAATATATTTTATTATATATATATATATATATATATATATATATATATATATATATATATATATATATATATATATATATAATTAAAAAGTATATTTCTTTCTTCTTCTTTTATTATTATTATTATTATTATTATTATTATTATTATTATTATTATTATTATTGCTAAAATTGTGCTCTCCTGCATAGTGATGGTGTGTAAGTGTGTAAGTTTAGTTTTTTCTTTTATATATATATATATATATATATATATATATATATATATATATATATATATATATATATATATATATAAACAAAAAAATAATGATTTATTCAAATAAAAACCCTGCAATGGATATATTAAATATGCCCTTTAATTCTCTGATTTGTCACCTAGGATAATATATTTTCCAGTTTTAATAAATACATTTTTGAAGAATAGATAACTGATGATAATTGATGAAGCAAACAAACACAGCATGCCATTCTGAACAGTACTGCATTTCTTTTTTTTTCTTTTTCATTGAATCGTTTGAAATGCGCCAAATGAGAAATGAGTCATGCTTTGCATAATCCATTTTAGAAATGAAATAAAAGGTTTTAATTAACATAATATATCTGATACGGTAGTAGTCTAGTTAGCTGCTTTCTTATTAAGCGGGGAAAAGGATCAAATACTTGAATCCCCATTTGGTTGATGATTTTATGAAGCCTTTTGGTTTTATAAAGTCTTTATCCTTTTTTGATAATTTCTTATATAATATTGTGCTTTTGCCCAGTTTCATGCTTTTACATTGTTGTATGTTCCAGACTATGAAAAGGCCACCCATCATCAATTGAAGCTATTTTATGTAATCAGTAAATATAGTCCATTTGTTTGTGGACTCAAGAATGAGTAGAGTTGCGTCTGGGTGTCCCATGTAGTTGTACAGGGTGACACAGGGAATAGGGAAATTTTGGCATGATTACCAGTTCGGACATCATGATCATGTCCCTTTGCCTCAAGCGATTACAACAAAGGTGTGTAATTTTGAAGTTACAGTTCAACACATGGATGATGTGTGTTGTGGAATGGAGAGGCGAGGACTTCTTACAATGGCTTCTTACACCACCTGGAAACTTATTTTTATATGCTGAACCCCTTCATGTCTTAACTGGGAATGAGGCGGAAATTGCCTTTTCCGTAGCGCTTGTTCGTTTAAAGGTAGGTTTTACAGCGAATGTTCTTTGCGCACCACTCCACTGCTCCGTTTTATAACTAATGGCAAGGGGTTCTAAACAAACTCGCACCAGTTCCAAACAATTGTCAGTGTCCCGGCGTTGCCAACTCCTAGTTCAAAAATTTCCCATTTCCCTGCAACATCCTGTATGTTTGATGTACCTTAATATTAGGTCTGCAATTTTTATCATTTGACATGACATACGCTTGACATACGGCCAAAACAGTCGGCCGAGTTGTTTTTAGTGGAACTCGTGCTTCAAGAGCGGAAAAATCTTACTGGGAGACGACGAGAGATCAGGAAGACCTTCAATGACCTCGTCTCTTGAAAATGTCAAAACAATTTGGCAACTTGTGCATGGTGATCGTCAGAGAGCAAACCACATGGTCTTACTTCTGGATGCACCCTACTCTCCAGATACTGTTCCTGAGGACTTCGCCCTCTTCCTGAATATGAAGCGCACATCGCAGCAGGTGCTTCACAAATTTTGACACTTCCAGGCAGGAATGCTGGGATCGCTGTGTTGCTTTGCAAGTGGATTGTTTTGAAGGTGATATATAAAGTACAGAGCTAGTCTTGAAAAAATTTTATTTACCTCATGTAAATAAAATCTATATTCATCTTTTATCAGAAGACTTTATAATCACCCCCCATCCCCAATAATCAGTTGGCCTGGAGCTCCCTATTCCATTTCCTGTGCTGATTCTAAGCATCACACTTTATTAAACCCTTCTGTGATCCATGAGACTTCCTTCATATTCCGTGTATAAAATAAAGATGCACAAAGTAGATTTCTTATTAATTACTTTCTGACCTTACATGCTAAGTCATGCACAGTAGATGAAAATGAGCCGTTGCTGTGATGGATTGTTCTCAACGGTTACATTTGTCCAGCAGTAGGTCGGATCAGATTGCATTGCTCTGGCTTATTAACTTCTGTGAATGAAAATGAAATACAGAGGAAGTAACCTAATGAGTGCAGTGTCATCTGAAGCACCAGTTAAGGACAATTGCGACAATTTCTCCAACCTCAGTGCCATTAAAAAAACTAGCAATACAATGAAAACCCATTTATTATTATTATTATTATTATTATTATTATTATTATTATTTTATTATTCTCTATGGATTCTCTTCTCTCACTGCCTAATTATGCTATTCTTTGAAGAAAGGAAATGAGATATAATGCAAGGTAATAAACATTCAGCAGCTGCCTGTAGTTTTATTTTCATTCCACACATAATGTGGATTTTTTTACACGCTTCCTGCTCTCGTTTGTTGTTGTTATGGTTTTGCAGTATTTAGTTTGTGGTCGTCTGTGAGCCGTGGTTTTCAGTATCCTTTGGGTCAAGTCATAATCCATAACTTTTTTCTTTTAATCCATAATTAATCCATAATTGTAGAAATGAGTTCTACAAGGAAAGTTTCATAAGTCATTACTCTTGAACTTAACGCATGAGGTTGTTAGTATTAGTAGGATGCTTTTATCATTTTTAATAGAAAGTCCACAGTTTTGTTATGCACTATTTCCAGAAAGGGCCAGCTGAAAAGATTTTTTAAAACATGGTGGATGGGGAATAGTTTATGATAGGAGTCTTGTCAGGATTTTGGTGACAGACCAGTTTGTGGGAATTTGGGAAAGTGTGTGTGTGTGTGTGTGTGTGTGTGTGTGTGTGTGTGTGTGTGTGTGTGTGTGGACAAATCACTACATGATTTCTTGCTGTGACAATATATTCAGTTAACTGCCAGCATTGATCTACAAAGAACTAAAAAAAAAAAATAATCCACAAAGATGGAAATGTCAGAATTTTGGACATTGGCTGGTCATTTTTTTAATGAAAAAAACAATTTTTGCTTTTTTTAATGGATTAAGTTTGATGTAGTGGTCAATTTGCTGCATGAATCATTTTCTAATGGAATGTTCCTACAGTCCTAAAGACAAGCCTGTGTGTGACTGTTTGTGTGTTTGAGAGCATGTACATGTATATGTTTAGTCAACATGTCCCTTATTTGATTCTAGATGTTAGCATAATCTTTTCAGTTTAGTACCTATAAGTTTGTTTTTTATAAGATTATCCCTAATGAGTGAGCCAGTGGTGACGACGAAAAACTCAGAGATGATATGAGGAAGAAACCTGAGCTGAACCAGCCTCAAAAGGGAACTTCATGGATCTTCATAGGCTGTACATGTGGAACCATCTTCAGGTGTGCAGAGTGCTTTTTAGTTGAAGAGAACTCTAACTAGAGGTAGGACATCGGCAGATCCGAAGTGAAGAAAGCTGAGCACTGGCCAATAGTACCTCAGGAGTACATGAATTACAGTAAGTATTTTTAATATGAAATTCAGTGTTGAACTGTAAAAGATAGGAATGGACAAGGGAAGAAGAAAAAGAGACAGATGAAGCAAGTGGGTGTTTTTTCACATGTCCAGATTGCACCCTGAACTCAGATACTCTCCATCAGTCACCACAATAGGCTCTGATCTTTACTGTTCCAGACAGATGTATGACTCTCCAGATGATGGGAACTGACATATGAAGTTTAAAGGGTGCTTTTTAGGTCTCATGACTCAACTGCAATGTCCCAGAATTCCACTGTTCAGAAATGCAATAAAACGGGCAGGTTTAATATCGTCTGGTGAAATGCAACTTACAGCTTAAATTCATAAGATGACTCCAGAAAGTCAAGTCAAGTCAAGTCAAGTCAAGTCAAGTCAAGTCAAGTCATAGCTCTTTTCACAACAGACATTGTCTCAAAGAAGTTTAACAGAATTTAACAGTTAAGGTAAACAATGTGTATTTATCCCTGATGAGCAGCCATGGTGACTGTGGCAAGGAAAAACTCCATTAGATGTTATGAGGAAGAAACCTTGAGAGGAACCAGACTCAAAAGGGAACCCATCCTCATTTGGGTGACATCAAGAGTGTGATTATAAATCTTTTAAACATGAGCACTGGAATGTAAGATTATGAGTAATATTCTTTCTACAGTCTTATACAGTCATATACAAGAAGGACACTTAAGGTTGGTGGAGGGGTGAGAATATTTTTTTTTTGTATTGTATGTAATACAATAAATCGTTTTTATTGCAAATATTACTTTTTAAATTATTATTATTGAATAAGGCTGCATGATTGCATCTGTGAAATGTAGAATTCCAGTACAAGAGAAATGCACAAGCTTCAATTTCTTCAGACCATATATAGTTTTTATAGAATGTAATCATACTCCTTTGAAATACTTTATCTGTCATACAGCCTGAAATCAAAACACACTCCAAAAACATTTTGATGAAAACAAATTTTGCTTTACATCAAACAAATAAACGAAAAAAGCCAACAGTTCTAAAAAAGTAATAAAAAAAGAAAAACTAGAACAACAGGGTCGGAAAAGTCATCAGTCCCCTGATTTAATTCTTTGCAGAGCCGAGCGCTGTGTACATTAATTTTAATTACAGATTGCTTTAATTACAGTCATTAGTCATTGTGGATTAGTCTGTACTGGCTTTGCACACCTAGATTGAGGAATATTTGTCCTTTTCTTCTTGTAGAATTGCTCAGTCATTGTTCAGCCATTGTTCTGTCAGATTTTGGGATGGGCAGCAATGGACTGCTCTCTTTAAGCCCATTCACAGATTTTCAATCAGATTTATCCTGTGTTCTTTTGGTGGGTGTGTTTAGGATTATTGTTGTGTTGGACAATCTTTTAGCAGAGGATTGAAAGTTTTCCTCAAGAATTTGGATGTACATTGCAGCATCCAGTTTCTTTTTAATCCTGATCAATTGCACTATCCCTGCTGCCACCACCATGCTTCACAGAAGACACTGTTTAATATGTTTTGGATGGCCAGCTGTGTTTTCACCATACATAGAGCTTGAGGTTCAGTCTAAAAAAGATCAGATTTGGTCCCCTCATACCAGAGTATCCTTTTCCAGATGGCATCAGATTCTTCCCACGGTGTTTTTGCATGTTCTACACTGATCATCGATGGATCCTCAGTGGAGATAGTCAAGAGCACCTAATTCCTTGGTGTTCATCTGGCGGATAACCTCACCTGGTCACTCAACACCAGCTCAATCACCAAGGAAGCCCAGCAGCGTCTCTAATTCCTGAGAAGGCTAGGGAAAGCTCATCTCCCTCCCCCCATCCTGACCATGTTCTACAGAGGAACCATTGAGAGCATCCTGAGCAGCTGCATCACTGCCTGGTTTAGGAACTGCACCGTCTCGGATCGCAAGACCCTACAGAGGATAGTGAGGACAGCTGAGAAGATCATTGGAGTCTCTCTCTCCTCTATCACGGACATTTACACCACACCTTGCAAAGACTACAGCATTGTGGACGACCCAACACACCCCTCACACACACTCTTCACCCTCCTGCCATCAGGAAAGCGGTTCCGAAGCATTCGGGCCTCACATCCAGACTTTTTCCCGCAAGCCATCAGGCTCCTCATCACACAGAACTAAACTGAAACTCACACACACACACACACACTCAATCAACAGAGTGTTACTGAACTGTACAACCTGAACTCAAACACACACTCATTACTCATCTCAATCCATTCCACCACCATTATTTTTTATTTATAATTACCCTTATTATACCGTTTACATGCTGTTTTTTTGCACCTCTCGACTGCTGCTACCGCTGTTTTTGCACTGCATTGCGTTTAAATATACTCTTTTTTATAGTCTTTTATAGTCCTCTTTTCACAGTACTGTATGTTTAGAGCATGCATTAGGTCGGCACTATTTTGTGTTATTTGTATTGTCCCACACTGTCCTGTGTTGTCTGCACTAGGTTGCATTTATGTTGTGTGTTGTAGCTCTATGTTGTTTAGTCTAGCACCAGGGTTCTGGAGGAACGTTGTCTCGTTTTTACTGTGTACTGTGTACCACTGTGTATAGTAGAAATGACAATAAAAGCCCTTTGACTTGACTTGATATTGCAAACAAAACTGATTGTGGCATCTTCTATAGCGTACCCTGCCATAGATTTCAGCTTTGTGTAAAGCTGCTGAGATAGTTGTCACATGCTCAGACCATCCAGTCCTGGTCATAAAACCCTCTACGTCCTACAAAGTTGCCTTTGGCCTCTTGATAGTTTTTCTGTTCAATGTTCCTTGGCTCTAGGCAATGTGTTGGCAATACCACAGACTTTCTACTTTTTAAGGCTGCTTTGACCAGTACTCAGAGGGATTACTAAAGCACTGAAATCATTCTGTAGCCTTTCTCCTGCCTTTCTACAACTTCTACAAAACCCAACCATGGTGAATTCTTTGCAGTACCATGCACTAATCGTTAAGGAACAAATGGTTTTATTTGGAAGTAATCAAATCCAATACAATTGAGGTTAATTGGGGCAGTAAGCCTGGTGTTGGACCTGGAAGTTGATTAGTTGCACCTGAACAAATTTATATCTACCAAACTAGGTATTTTACAATTTCATTGAATTATTAATCCTCTAGAATGTTTTAAAAAATTATTCTCATTCCGATAATAAGGGTTATAATGTGTACATACTGCTAAATAATAGTTTTGGCTTAATGTATTTTATTTTCTAAGTTCTAATGTGACAAAAGGTAAAGATTTTCACAGGGTATACTTCACTGTGTATGACATACCAGAAAACGTGTGCTATTGAAAGTGACCATATAATAACTACAACAACAACAACAACAATAATAATAATTATAATAATAATAATAATAATAATAATAATAATAATAATAATAATAGTATTTTAAACTACTAACTTTATAGCCATCTTTGAAACATTTCTCCACTTATTTGTTATACACATCAGATGCAAACAAATAAAGATTTTAAATTTCATTTAGCAATTAACAATATGAACAAATACAGATAACCAAGCTACAAAACCTTTTTAGACAGCTTTGGCAAGTGTTAGGTAGCCATCATATATACTATATTTATTGTATTTATTTGATCTTTTCCTCTCTGTTTTCAGTTATATGTTTCACGTTTTTTTCACATTTTATGTTGCAGCCTTATTCCAACATGGATTAAATTCAATATTTTTCTCAACATTCTACAAACAGTACCCCATAATAAAACCTTGAAAGAAGTTTAAAATCTTTGCCAATTGAGGAAAAATTAAACACCAAAAATCACATACACAAGTATTCACAGACAGTCCACCTGTGGTAAATTAAATTGATTGGACATAATTTGGAAATGCACACACCTGTCTATATGCGGTCCCACGGTTAACAGTGCATGTCGGAAAACAAACCAAGCCATGAAGTCCAAGGAATTGTCTGTAGACGTCCGAGACAGGGTTGTATCGAGGCATAGATCTGGGAAAGGGTACAGAAAAAATTCTGCAGCATTGAAGATTCCATTGAGCACACATAGCCTTCATCATCTGTAAATAGAAGTTTGGAACCACTAGGACTCTTCCAAGAGCCTGGACAAACTTGAACCCGTTTGAACATCTCTGGAGAGATCTGAAAATGGCTGTGTACTGACGCTCCCCATCCAACCTGATGGAGCTTGAGAGGTTCTGCAAAGAAGAATTGGAGAAACTGCTTAAAATCAAAAAGACTTGAGGCTGTAATTGATGCCAAATGAGCTTCAACAAAGTATCGAGCAAAGGCTGTGAAAACTTATGTACATGTGATTATTAATACATTTGCAAAGATTTTCAACAAACTTTTTTCACACTGTTATTATGGGGTATTGTTTATAGAATTTTGAGGAAAACAATCAATTTAAATGGGGGATATGTGGAAAAAGTAAAGCTCTGTGAATATTTTCTGGATGCACTGTAAATATCCCTTATAAAATTGCTGGTAAAAAACATTTTTAAACTTTAATGTGATATAACAATGGACAAGTGAAAAACAGGACGATTCAAGAAAAAAAGATGCTACATTTTAAAATCATGGTCAAATGCAATAATTTTATCAAAATTTTTTTTTTTGACAACAAACATGATCATATGATTACAATATCTCAAATTGCAAATAATGAGGGTTGTGTAGATGTTATATCTGGAGAAAAATGTCACATGGTCCTTGTTCTGGCTTTTGTCTAAAAAAATTCACAAAAATACCAATTTATTATTCTATTATATAATATAATAAATAATATAATAATCATTTTTTTCTGAATTTTTAACCTAATAATAAAAAATGTTTTAAAAAAGGTCATATCTTACCTTTTTTAAAAACATTTTTATTAATAGGTTAATGTTCTTTTTCTGGCACATCTTTTTCTTAGTGGGATATTTCTTGTTTAACAGGTACAATTTACTGCTTGGGTTCTTTATTTTATTCAGTTTTTCTAACTAAGGGGTAAATAAACAGCTATTAAAGCTACAGTCAATCTTTTCTCCTTCCTCAGAGTGTACTCAATCATATGTGATGCTGAGTAAGTTGTTGTTGCTGGGTAATTGCTGGGCTTTTGGAGAAAAATGTATTGATTTTAGCAGCTTGTCTGCATCCTGGCACGGGTTCATGTGTCTCTGTGTGTGTCTATGAGAAGCAACTAAGGTTGTAGTGGGTAAATGAGGCAGCAGTAATACTGAACAAACTGTAGTCAGGAGATCGAGTGTGTATTAATGGGTTGAGTTGGCTTATCAAAAAGGAAGATCTGTGTTTTTTAAATTGCTTTATTTTCTGCCTTTGATAGTAAAAATAAATTTTAGCAATTTCAGCTTAAAACCACAGCCAGGATTCATGGATTTACAACATAGAGTTAAATTACCAATTAAATGCATTTAGACACATTAACAAATTAGGGTTTTCCTGGAAATATATACAGTATATTGTTATTTATATGTACAGTATACCATTTTTCTTTCTTTGTAGTTCAGTATATCTATCTATCTATCTATCTGTCTGTCTGTCTGTCTGTCTGTCTGTCTGTCTGTCTGTCTGTCTGTCTGTCTGTCTATACTGTTTATTGATTCCATATATCCTATATTCTTTTTATTTCAGTAGTAATAAATGCAGAATATAGGAGTATATAGAGACATTTTGAACTCATAATAAAACAGAGCTTATTAAAAAAATAGTGTATAATATTATAATAGTATATATTAATGCAGGCTTGAACTAAAAACATTTTGGGATTAAATATATGTGACAATCAGAACCCAAATCAGACAACCTACACAGTGGGGGAAGTATTTATTTGATCCTTTGCTGATTTAAATTTACCTTCTTACAAAGAAATAAACAGTCTAGAATGTTTATGGTACATTTATTTTAACAGAGACAGAATATCAACAAAAAATCCAGAAAAAAAAAAAAACATTTATAAATTATTTTGTATTTGATCAAATGATATAATTATTCGATTCTCATGCTAAATTTGACTTAGTAGTGGGTTAAAAAACCCTTACAGGCAAGCACAGATGTCAAACGTTTCTTGCAGTTGGTCACCAGGTTTGCACACATCTTAGGATAGATCTTGGTCCACCCTTCTTTATAGATACTCTTCAAATCCTGAAGGATTTTTGTTCAGCAACTCAAAGTGTAATCTTCCACAGATTTTCTATGGGATTAAGGTCCGGAGACCGGCTAGGCCACTCTAGAATCTTAATGTGCTTCGTCTTAAGCCACTTCTTAGTTACCTTGTCCATATGTTTTGAGTCATTTGAATGAGGCCAGAATATTCTCATCCAAGATTCTACAGCACATAGCCCCATTCATCGTCCGCTCAATGTGGTGAAGTCTTCCTGTACCCTTAGCAAAACAACAGCCCCAAAGCAGAAGGTTTCCAGCTCCACATTTAACACTGGGGATGGTTTTCTTGGTGTGGCCAAACACGAGTCAAGTTGATGCCAATGAGCTCAGTTTTGTTTTATTCTGACCACATCACCTTCTCCCACCTGGCAAACTTTAGATCGGCCTGTACATGTGCATTCTTGAGCAGGGGGACCTTGCAGGCACTTTAGGACTTCAAACCATTAAGTCAAAACCAATGGTTTTCTTGGTGACTGTAGTCCCAGCTACCTTGAGATCATGAATAAGCTCCTTCCATGTAATTCTGGGCTGATCCCTCACCTTTCTCGAAAGCATCCGATTTTACATTGAGGTCCAGAGCCAGATGGATTTATCTTGTATTTCTTCCATTTTTGAATTATTGCGCCAACAGTGGTCTCTTTCGCGCCAAGCTTCTTGCTGATAGTCTTGTAACCCATTCCAGCTTTGTGCAGATCTACAATATGGTCCCTGAAGTTCTTTGACAGCTCTTTGGTATTGACCTGTAACAATCACAGTTACACTATATGGGCAAAGGTACTAGGGCACCTGTTCTTTCTCAACTCTTGCCCCAAAGTAGGAGGCACACAATTGTATATGACGTCTTTGGATGCAGTAGCATGACATTTTCCCTTCACTTGGACTAGTAGACCCAAACCTGCTCCAGCATGACAATGTACAAATCTAGCTCCTATAAGATATTGTGAAGTGGTTGCTCGGTGGTTACACTTTTAATCAGAAGGTCATGAGTTCAAATCCAAGCACCACCAAACTGCCACTGCTGGGGCTTCGGACAGGGTCCTTAAACCTCAACTGCTCAAGTTGTATAAATTAGATAATAATTGTCGCCATGGACGAGGGCATCTGCCAAATGCCATAAAAGTTTATATGGTTTGTAGTGGAAGGCTTGAGTGTCCTGTTATCGAGCATTGACATCAACCCTATTAGACACTTATGGGATGATTTGGAGCGCTGACTGCATCCCAGTCCTCCTCATCAGTAGGCGCACCCAAATCAATACCTGACTTTACAAACACCCTATGGCTGAATGACCACAAATCTTAACAAGCACAATGCAAAATCTAGTGGAACATCTTCCCACAAGAGTGCAGGTTCTATAGAGGAAACTGTGGAATAATTGTGGAATGGAATGCTTAAAAAGCACATATCAATCTTATAAAGTGTCTACAATCATGTGTCCATATAGTGTTTATGTAATTTGCATCTCCTATTTCTTTCCTTTTGGTGCAAAATCTTCTATTTGTCCCTCAAAAATTTCTTTTTTTTTGTTTCATCTTGTCTTTGTCTCCCTAAATAAGTGATAGTATAGCTGGATATAGAATAAGACAAAGACTTCAAAATGCAGTTGGATATATGGATAACTATCATCTTCACTCTACACATATGTCTGTCACTGAAAAGAATCTCACACTAGTCCTGTTCTGCTCATATTCCTGAGAGAAACATCTTACTTGGCTTGTAAAGAGCAAATTTGCCCTCATACAGATAATGTGCAGTACAGATGGTATGAGGGATCAATTCATCTCTATTTATCTTCTCTCTCCTCTCTATTTGCTTTTACACTCAACTCTACAGACTTTTATATATTAATGATTTATTAAACGCATTGATCCATAGATTTGTATACTCACCTATTACTACAGCATAGTGTAATCGTCTGATTCAATATTTAAGCTGCTTGAGAAATCCTTTCAAATTTCACACAAACAACAACAACCTTCATAACGATTCGTGTGAAGCAGAAGGGGAGGTTTTCCGGTCGAGCAAAACTGAAAAAGAAAATAGAGAGGCTTAAGAATTTCCTTTGTGATCATTAATTAGATAATGACTTAAATCTAGGATTCATTAAGTTGCGTCTCAAACACATTTTTAATCAACAAGATGCACAAGTACGACATACAGCCAATGTTTAAGTTGTACTCAAAGCTATAAGGTGTTATTACAGTGTTATTACAGTGTTATTACAGTGTTATTACTTTGCTATATAATTTAAAATGTATTCATTTCTGTTTTATTTTATTTATCTATCACCAATAGATAAAGTATTTAAACAGTTACATAAATGCAATATGAATCTGGATATTTATTGTAAAGGGAAAATTGACTCTCTCTCTCTCTCTCTCTCTCTCTCTCTCTCTCTCTCTCTCTCTCTCTCTCTAAATCTTACCCTTTTCTCTCTCACTCTTTCCAAACCTGCTTTAATAATCTTTTTAAATAGATTTTGTCTTTCTTTATATCAGTTCAATTTTTTTGTTTTGTTTGATGTTGGTTTTGTAATTTTGTTTCTGCAAATAAAAGAGAGTGAAATGCAGAAAAAGATAGACAGATAAAAAAAAGGTTGTCAGTACAGCTGACAGGTTGTTTTGGCAGATTGTCACCAGCGTGAGGTTGTTTGTTCTCAGCAGGAGAGCAGTATGGTGAACGGGAGACCTTTTTCCTTTCTGCTTGTGCTCTACAGCGCCCCCTGCAGGAATCACACTGACCTTAGCATCTGGTTAAACTTGTTTATTTGTTGGGGGGTTTCAAACTAATTAAAATCAGGCATTGAATTGCAGTGTGCTCTCTCACATTCAGTTGTTTGTCACATTGAAGGACAAGGTTGTCGGATTTTTCAAATTGTTTATAATTTATACTCATCAGTTGAGAACTTTTTTGAGACCTTATTCATGATTGGATGTCATTCATCCAATCATGAATGGTGGCATTGCTCTTAAATCCAAACTATCAATTGATGGTATGTTCTGGATTAAATCTAGCACAAATTGCTAGGTAATTTATTCGCACTTGGCTAGCTAGCTAGTCAATCTGCAGTTTCAAAATTGTCAGAGGTGGAAAGTGATGAAATACATTTAATCAAAATACTGTAATTGAGAAAGTTTTTTGTGTACTTCAACTTTTTTTTACTTGAGTATGTTTTGTATTGAACTTAATTACTCTTTTAAATCATATTCTTTACTTACAAAAATAAAAAAAAAAATGACAAAAGGGGAAGAAAATCCTTTTCGTGCCCCGGATGAAAAATGAAAATTTTTTTCTTGAGTAATCTTGTTTGTGTAATTTAATTTGTCAGAAACAAATTAGGAATTTAGACTGATGAAATAAAAGCAGTTCACATTGCTGAGGCTTCACTAGCTTATATAATTTATCAATGTCTAGAGCAGCAGTTATATTAGATACCCCAAAGGAGCCAGTATTAGACTCAGCATACTTTTTTGTACCTGACCTGCCTGTTAGTCTCTTTCTGTCAGAATGAAGGAACAGTGGAAGACAGAAATATTTAAGCAACTTGCTGCAGTGTTGGGACTGAACAATTATACACCGGATACACATTTTGTGGGCTCACACGTTTTATTGACTGTGTTTTTGAAGGGAAAAAGAAGTGGAGAGGTGAAGAGGGTAAGAGAGTTTGTGTGCGAGATGCGAACTGGATGAACTCTGGGGTTCTGGGTCGTAGCACCTGCCACTGTTGCTGCTGCCTTTATTTAGATAGGAAGAGAGTAAAACAACCAACATTAGAGGAAGCATTACCTTCTTCAGTTCTGCTTGTGCCACAGTCCTGTATTTACTCTCCTGTCTTTTCATTGACATTGAAGAGCCTCTGCATTAATTTTTATCCACCTATTTACCAGTTCTGCCCTTCTCCAATGTGTTTGCTGGCTTTCCACAACAGTGGTGCTGAACTGGCACTGTCCATTCAGCACCGTTTTGGCAGATGTGTTCAGAGTGAACTTCTCTTCTCTTCTCTTCTCTTCTCTTCTCTTCTCTTCTCTTCTCTTCTCTTCTCTTCTCTTCTCTTCTCTTCTCTTCTCTTTCTTGTTCTTCTCTTTAAGTATTCTGCCAAGTTTAAGTTGTACTTCATGAGGATCAGACTCTTTCTTTCTTTCTTTCTTTCTTTCTTTCTTTCTTTCTTTCTTTCTTTCTTTCTTTCTTTCTTTCTCTCACACATTTGTGTGAACTCTCACGCTCTCATTCACTCCCTTAAGTCAGACACACTAATCCTTTTTCACGTGTCACAGCTGTCTGAGGCAGCGAATAAAGCGAAGGCTTTAGAGTTGAAGACTGTAAGAACTGACTGCATGGATCGCTTCACTTTCTCTCAGCAGACTCTGCTCTTGATCTTACATGTGTTTATGCTTTCACTTGAAACATATTTCATCTTTTTAGAACTGAAATGTGATTGGGCACTAAAAAGAAAATTAGAAATATAGGCAAGGTTAATTTAGAACAAGGACAAATTAGTAGTGACTGTATCTGTACACACACACACACACACACACACACACACACACACACACACACACACACACACAGAAGGGGTTTCAGAAATTTCTGTTAGCATGTCCATTTATTTCCTACCAAACCCTCTTTACCTCAAACTCTTGGTTTTGTGTTTCTTTTCTCTTATTTTTTCTCTTCTACAGCTGATATCATGCCATGCCATTTCAGGGTCCACAGTCAAAAAGGAATATAAATCACCTCTCAGTATAACGTCCCTGTGTGCAAAGGGGTTGTTTGGCAGTAGAGATGCATATTTGAATAAGAAGAACTGAAAGAAGACTTTCTCATTATCTTTTCCTTCCCTGGTCTTTCACATGGCTGTTCTTTTCTAGTGAAACTACACAATTTTTTCGCTTTCTATTACCATGAGTCACCCTCTGTAGAAGGTGTTGACATTCTCCATCTTTTCTTTTCTTCACTTTTTTCCTACACGTTCACCTGAAATTATGCAAAGCTCTAAAGCTGCCTAACCTGCTGCTGTAATACAAAATATACATGGTAAGGAGATCTTATAAAGCAATCTAAGAGACAAATAAAGACTTAGATCACTTGTACAGTTATAGATCTTTGTTTTGGTGATTTAACTGCATGGGTAAATAAATAAAAAAAAATTTTAGGTCTCAGGTTTTACAAGTTAAATTAAAACCAGTTAAAGAAGTTGAAGATGGCGGATTTTGTCAATAAGTGTACCTGTGTTGCCAGGTGTGAAGTAACTCCTTGAACATTAATGTAAGTCATGAAAGGGAAAGACTTGATAGATTGATAAATCATCTGTAAAGTATTTGTCATCTTACTGTACCTACTGTACCTTCCTTTTAAATGAGTATGGAATTAAACAGTCATGCATTTTCATATATAACATATTTATTTTTGTTCTGAAGCTAATATGCCAGTCAAATGATTAGATGCATGTAAGTTATAAAGCAATATTATATCTTCAGGAGTTCCCAGAGGTGTTGAGTGCTTGTTGGCTTTTCCTTCACTCTCCAGTCCAACTAATTCCACCCAAACTGCATTTAGATTGGGAGATTGTGGAAGCCAGGTCATCTGATGCAGTATCTGATGTGTTTGGGGTCATTGTCCTGTTGAAAAAAAAATAAGGATGGCAAGTTGCTTGTGGCAGCCATGGTGGTTAAGTGTGACCTCAATTTTGACTAAACCAACAGTGTCACCAACAAAGCACCACTACACCTCCTCCTCCATGCTTCACATCGGGAACCACTCAAACAGAAACCCGTTATTCATCCTCATTACATCTAACAAAGACATGGTGGTTATACCACAAATCTCAAATTTGGACTCTTTGTAGAAAAGGTCAGTTTCCCACTGATATAAAGTCAATTTCTTGTGTTTCTTGGCCCAAAAATGATTGTGTTCTTTAAAAAAAAGAATTGCCACAATTCAACCATGAAGACCTGACTCAAGTCTCCTCTGAACAATGGATGGTGAAATATGTCTGTCACTTAAACTCTTAGAAGCATTTATGTAAATTAGTGGTTTATGAGGCAGGTAATTCTAATAAACGTATTGCTTGCAGCAGAGGTAGCTCTTAGTCTTCATTTTCTGGGTCGGACCTCACGAGAGCTTGTTTCATCATAGAGTATGGTTGTTTTAAAGACTGCACTAGGAGATACATTTAAAGTTCATGAGATTCTTTTGGATTGATTAACCCTCATTTCCTAGAGTAATAATAGTCTTTTCTATTTACTTAACTAAGTGTTAGTTAATAGTAATTATTAGCCATAATATGGATTTGTACAGTAGGTATAATAGCACTGTCATGGCTATTGACTCTGTACTCACCCTTTCCACTAAACAAGACAACTGATGTGGTAATGCACATTAAGAAGGCAAGAAATGTCACGAATTAACTCTTGACAAGGGACACCAGTGAACTGAAAGCCATTCCATATCATGTTCCATATACAATTTTTGATTTGGCAAACTTGTATAAAAAAATTTATAAAAAATCAGTAAAATCACTAAACTCTGTTTTTTCAAGTAAATACAGGTTCACAAAAAAATCTTATTTTGACATAAACTTCTAATTAACACTTCAAAAATGCTTTATAAACATAAATGCTTTATAATATTTTATAAATCCATCTTCTATACATATAAACATGCTGCATCCCTTAAACAAATCCCACATTATTTCTCAAATGTTTGCACTGCATTTGTTTTCTTTTCTCTGTTGTCTTTCCTCCACTTCCCCTTTTTTATATCTTTGCCACTGTGTCTATTTTTGCCTTCTCTCTCTTTCTCGTTTCTCTCTCGGCCCATCTGGCACGGCTCCCCTCCCTGGTGATCTCTTGCTCCAGATGAGCTCTGAGTGATGCTGTTCTTTCCTACTGTTCTGTTTAAATCTGAATGCGTACGTGTGTTTCTGCGAATCTCTGGAGACTTGTACAGCAGAGAGACACTCAGACACATCATCTGCACTTCGCTGCTCGCTCCCGTTACTGCACTACACAGTCCTGTACAGTTCTCTTACTTTCCATGATATTCATTATACAAAGCATCACTACATCCAGGGTTAAATAGGTGGTGATATCTAGAGATAACACCAGAGAATGTTGTTATAACAGTTTAACAGTTACAACATGAATACTGGAAATTATTCATTAGTTGACATATGCTATATAAACACTATAAAAGTTTGTGGTCACCTGACCATAAGATTCATATGTGCTTTTTGAGCATTCCATTCCTCATTTACACCCCATTTGCTGTTCTAATAACCTCCAGGGATCTGGGAAGATGTTTAGATATAATCTAATGTGTTGCGTTCTTTTGCTGCATGTAAACACATCTAACATAAATTATATTGCATTAGTGCACTTACATTAAAAAAAATGATAAAAAAGTCCATATAGAAAGTAGGGATGTGCGTCTGCATCTTCATGTATAGTCAACTATATGATTCATTAAAGATACATATGAAGCAGCTACTGATACGATGCGATACTGTACGATACGATACAAGGCGATACGATACGATACGATACGATACGATTCACCCCTATTATGGTGCAGTGCGTTCCAATTTCGATTCGATTCAACACAATGCGATTCAATGCAATACAATGCGAAGGAAAAAATATGATACTATGCATTTCTTTTATTTCTTTGGTTCAGACACACAGCAAATAATACATTTATTTAAGTGCCTTCTGACAAACAAAAAAAAAAAAAAAAGATTAAATAAACCAGATGTTGTTTTTTTCTGTTCTGTATGCAGGAAGATGCAGCTCTACCTCTGCCATGTTAATCTGTTAATCTATGTGACTCTCAGAACACGATCTCGATCTCCGTAGCCAAGTGATACGTCATATTCACGTAGCAGCAGTGGTGCTGAGAAAACGCGTTTGAGAAACAGCTGAGCGAGGAGAAATTAGTCTATATATAAAATATTGGTCACAAATTATTGCCCACTTTTTAAATAATTATATAAAAATGCCAACTTGCATCCGATGCACACTTTTTAAATTGATGCATCACATCTTTAACTTTTATGCCGTTGCACTGTTGTGAATCAGTGAATCTTACTGACGCTAATAAAAAAAATAAAAACCTTTTGGATCATCACATGCCACTGGTACAGCTTTAATGTTTTAGTGCTTAATGCATTCGTTTTTTTCAGTCCTTGGTGCTGTACTGGAGCAGTTTTCTTTCTTGTGGGTTTAATTCAATTAAAAAAAAAAAAAGCAGTAATAAGGTTATATAAAAGAATGTGTACATTTATTGCATATAAGGATGTATGTTAGAATTGTTTATCCCTGATGAGCGAGTCATTGGCGACTGTGGCAAGAACAAAACTCCCTAAGATGAGGAAGAAACCTTGAGAGGAACCAAACACAAAATGGAACCTCATCCTCTGGGTGATATTTGTGATTGAAGAGTTATGATTTATCAAAGAGTAAGTTTCAGAGGCATCTTAATCGAAGTCTGAGTCAAGCCCACTAATGAAAAATAGTCTAGGAAAAACGCTAAAGAAGAACCAAGGCACTAAAAAAATTAACCTTCTTCTCTAGTGGAGACTTGAGTCAATATGTGTTGAATGAATAGAACAAAACCTTAAATATAAAATACAAAATTGTATATAAACCCGTAGAATTCCACAACGATTAGGATAGGATTTTATAGGGACGAAAGTTTGTGGACACCTGACTATAAGATTTGTATGTGCTTTTTGAACATTTTATCCACATTTAATTCCTATTTGTTTTTCTAATATCCTCTACACTTCTGTAAATATGTTCCCCTAGAATTTGTGGAGATTTGTTTCTTATTTAGCTACAAGGGTGTTGGTAAAGTCAGGTACTGTTGTAGTTGAGGTGAGGAGGCCTGGGGTGCAGTCAGCATTTGAATTTACCCCAAAGGTGTTCAACAGAGTTGAGTTCAGATCTCTGTATCAAGAGTCCATGGAGTTTGCTTTGTGCACAGGGGCATTGTCATGCTGGAGCATATTTGGGTCTCCTAGTTTAGCGAAGGGAATATTACATGCGACCACATCAAAAAATGTCCTTTGTAATTGTGTGCTTCTGAATTTGTGGTAACAGTTTAGAGATGAACCGCATATGGCTGAAAAATTCACAATTCCAGTACTTTTGTCCATATAGTGTATTTACTAGGTATTTGGTGTTTAAAGTAACGTCGATTCAACAGACATATTCTGCTTCAGACCTATTCGGATCATTCTTCTCAGTGCCTGTGGATGCTAACGTGCTGCACTTGATGGAAATAGAGCAGAGCTTTTATCTTGTTAGAGCGTCACTTTTTTACAAGCTTGGCACTCGGACTTCACGCCCTAATGTAATAGACACTTTTTGCAAGTTTCGACATAAATAAGGACAAACATGCAGTTCTCTCTCTCTTTTTCTCTCTCTCTTTCACACACACACACATTGACAACACACAAACATCCTCGGTCATTCCCTTTCCTCACTCCTTATCTATAAAAATAAGTAAAGCTTGTTCGAAGTTTAGCAATTTAGGAGTTTCAGACAAAGTGTGCCGTGTTCAGGCTGTAACAGAAGGTGTAAATGAGAGCCAGATAAGCTGGCGCCGAGGGCAAATATGTATAGATGGAAGGGAGGATAAGGGTAGGATCAAAGATAAATGCGGAATCAGAAAGGCTGTATAGATTTACAGCCGTCTCCTGTGTCTCCTTTCATTATTTTGTGTGAGTGGAATTATCGATGAGTTTTCCTATAAGTGAGAGACAATTCAAGAGTCTTTCAGAGTGTGTGGTTGTGTGTGTGATGCTGCACTGAAAAATAATTCAGGGTTTTCTAGACAAAGATTTTTTTTCTGTATCATTAAAGATTTTTTTTTATATTATAGGATATCAGGAACATGATCTGAGTTTCAACATATTGAGGACATCACCGTGATCATTTTGGATACACTGCATTATTGTAAAAATCCTAACACTTGGTCAGATTTGACTTATGGACTTAATAAATGAAAAGGGTTGGTGTACAATATTATCATCTGTATATACACTCTGCATAAACTTGTACGATTCGTTGGGAGGCTGCAAGGATGTACTATGATGTTCCAGGATGTGTGTTTTCTGCCTTGTGTGTATGTGTATGTGTGTGTGTGTGTATATATATATATATATATATATATATATATATATATATATATATATATATATCGTATTTTCCGGACTATAAGCCGCTACTTTTTTCCCACGCGGCTTATACAATGATGCGGCTAATTTATGGATTTTTCCTGGCTTTTTCCCGGTTTCACAAACTTCATGCCAAAAAACTGAGCCCCATAAAATTAGACCAATGAAAGTGCGGAACGGGTTCAGGTGAACCAATGAAATTCTTTATGTTAAATCAGATGCGCTCCCACTGAATCGGGCCGCACCACATCATAAATATGGATGATGTTCCTCTGACGTTTGACCTGCCGCTCACTCGGACTGTCTACAGGAAATGCGAATCATTCGTCACGCTGAAAACAACCGGGCATGAAAACACACACTTCACCTGTGTTCTGAGCTGCACGGCATCAGGAGAAAAGCTTCACCGATGGTGATTTTTAAACGCATGACGATGCCAAAAGAAAAACTCCAGAGAGAAATAGTTGTGAAAGGAAGGAGGAAGACAGTGAACAATGACTTTCTTGGTAGGCTCCTGTTTAGATACAAGCCGTGTAACAGACACTGTTTTCATTAAATCCTGTGTAAAGTTCACTAGTTTCAGTGTAGACACCTGCGGCTTATAGACGTGTGGCTTATTTAAAGAAAGATTAAAAAAAAAACTATAAATGGATAAATATTTTAAATGACTTTCGATATATTGAATATATTGAATGAAAACTGAATATTTTTAATGAAATGTGAGAATATATTGCATGAAAACTCTGTAGTATAGGAAACATTTATACTTTAGGCAGAATGAATGAATCAGCAAGAAATGTACTTGATGCAATTTTGAGAAATAAAGAGAAGGTTAACACATTAGCGAGTGCATGTAAAGTCAATATTTCACAATAAAAAGTCTGAATTGCGAGATATGTACTCGCAATTGCAACGAAAGAACCTCAAAATTCGGACTTTAAATTTTTTCCCGCAATTCTGAATTTAGACTTGTGCCAGTTATATATTGCATAATTGCTACTATTTGCTCTTCACGCTATCTATCTAGTGTGAGAAACAATTAAGAACATATTTGACCCCCCGATCCTAAAAAATACGTTATGCAAGTTATTTCTAATTAAGCATTTCTCATGTATTTTTTATGTGTTTCTTCTTTTCCATGTGGCGTGTCTCTGTGGACGACTTTGTATCTGGACTGTATTCTTGCTTCCTGACTCTGGATGAACCTCTCTTCTCTTCTCTTCTCTTCTCTTCTCTTCTCTTCTCTTCTCTTCTCTTCTCTTCTCTTCTCTTCTCTTCGTTTACTTGACTTTATGCTTTTCTCTTTTGGCCTGGACAGGTAAGTTTTCTGTCCCATTTGCTATGTCAGTGCTTTCTCTAGCTCTAGTGTGTGTGTGTGTGTGTGTGTGTGTGTGTGTGTGTGTGTGTGTGTGCGTGTGTATTGGTGAATCTGACATCCCTGAGAGAAATGCTATTGGCAGAACAGAAATCAGATACTGACTTGATATTTTCTTGAAGGTTTTCGTGATGCAAGACAGGTGTGTGTGTGTGTGTGTATATATATATATATATATATATATATATATATATATATATATATATATATATATATATATATATATATATATATATGTGTGTGTGTGTGTGTGTGTGTGTGTGTGTGTGTGTGTGTGTGTGTGTGTGTGTGTGTGTGTGTTTGTAATGTGTCAGATATGCTTTTCAGTTCTAGTACAGTCAGTGTACATTGCAGTGCTGTGATCCCATGCATTTGGTCAGCTTTGGGTGTGAATGTGTGTGAAATATTGTTTTGCATGTAAAGTAGGGTCAGTGAGCTCCCCTGTGGGAAAATTCTATCAAGAAAAATTTAAACTCATCTTTTGAAAATAAGCAGGTCATTTCATGAGGTGAAATCGCATCCTGTTAAACAATTATTAAGGGTTTATTTCAGAACGGATCTGTGGCAAACCCTATATATATATATATATGTATAATGTATGTATGTAAATAAAAACACACAATATCTTCTGTATCTAACATTATGTATAAACTATACTGACAAAAGTATTGGGACACTTGACTTCTCCAGCTATATTTGGTTCTACCCCAAACTATTCCCCCCAAACTTGTTCAAGCATAACAATGCCCCTGTGCACAAAGCCAGCTCCATGAATATACATGGGATGGAGTGGAAGATCTCCCACTTTAGAGCTCTGATCTCAACCGCTTTAAAAACATTTGGAATAAATGTCAACACTGACTGCACCCCAGGCCTCCTCACCTCACCACACCTCACCTCACCTCACCTACATCAGTACCTGACTTTACCAGCCCTTATGTTTGATTAAGCCCAAATTTTTTACATAAGCACACTCCAAAATCTAGTGAAACATCTTGCCAGGAGTGAGAAAAATGATGCAGCAGTACATTGGGGTTAAATGTGGAATAAGATGTTTGCAAACACATGTGAATCTTATGGTAAGGTGTCCACAAACTTTTGTCTGTATAGAGTATAATGCTGAACAAAGTTGTAAGCTTGATTAGCTTGATAGATGAAAATAAACATAGTAGGAACAAACTGGCTTGATCTACCTATGTGTTTTTTGCTATTTTTGTTCTTTTTCTAACTTCGCTCGGTGTTTCACTATGGGAATCGCTTTGGGCGTGACCAACTCTGAGCTCTAATGACACCACGTCTGTCTTGACAGACAGGTCGACCTGAGATCAGGCTCCGCCCCACCTTTATCCCTCAGGTCGACCCCTTCTAACATCATTCGCGCTTTCTTCCCGTGAGGGACTACACTTAGCTCTCTCAGCACTTCCTGTTCTCGGCTGGTTTCGCTTAACTGTTCATCGTGCGGGCGTCATTGGATTCCGCCACGAGCGAGGTCAGTCGTGCGGAATCGTGCTGGCGACATCACGGAATAGCGTCCGCGTCGAGGCGACTATTCCTATTCCACCTGCTGGGTATTAAATTACGGTAGGGACGTAGTAGCGTCAAGCTAATGCAGGCTTAGCCCGTCAAGGCGAAGCCTTTGGAGGGCTAACTACCCTGCGAACATCAGCGGACTAACGTGTTGTGACGAGTCTAATATTAACCGTACTCAGCCATGTCTCGATCATCCCCCACCAAAGGGAATGAGTCGAAGATCAGGAGGTTGTATCCGCCCGTGTCCATCATCATGTGGAGCGACCATCTCGGGCAGGGACCCTCACCCGATGTGCATCACGTGCATGGGCCCGAAGCACGCTCAAACGTCGCTCGCGGACCCTCAAGCATGCGCTCACTGCGCGTCGCTGCGGTGAGACATCTGGAGAGGCGGCTGAGAGTAGCGGTGGCTAACCAACAGGACCCGTGTCTGTCCGGCGCCGCCGCGAGGTCTACGGTCGTCGAACATCAGCCGCGAGCTTCCACGAGCTGGGCGGACCTGATGGAGGCGAATCGCGGTCATGCCGCCTCTGTTTGATAACCTCCTCGCGGAGGATGAGGAGCGACCGTGCGGCGAGGACGCAGACGCGAACTCAGACCTCCTCGACTTGGATATGGAGGGCGAGGATGAGGGCGACAGTGGTCCCTTCCCGGCCCAACAGTCGAGACCCCAGAGCGCGGGCGATGCAACCTCACAGGCCGAAGGTAACCTGCACGAGGTATGCAAACGAGCCGCGCGGCTAGGACTAGCTTGGCCCACGGCCCAGGACGCGGAGGGAGCTGTGAGAGACCTTCACGACGGGAAAAGGCTGCCGCCTGCTCAACCCGCCGCTAGACAGCTCCTGCCCGCCGTGCCAGCTTGCATGAAGGAAATGTCTCGCTACTGGTCCAGCCCCTTCAAAAGCAAGCTTCCCGCAAAAGGGTGCTCAAGCTGGAGATTCAGGGATGGAAGAGCTGGGGTTGGCGGACCCCCAGCCGTGGAGCCTTCAGTGGCTTATCACCTCCATCCGAATCGGCGTTCCATATCTGCCTCCTCTCAAATTGCGCTGCCTGGGAAAATCGAGAGATTGACGGCGTCCATCCATCAGAGGGTGTACAAATACGCAGCGCAGTCAGTGTGCTCGTTAAACGCGGTGACTTTGCTGTCCGCGTACCAGGCAGAGATTTTAGAGGAGATGGGACGACAGCTCGACACGGGAGTACCGAACCCGGTACTTTGGGACGAGATCTGTGTGGTGAACGACCTAATTCTCCGCTCTTCACGAGGCGCAGTTCAGGGCTGCGGCCGCGTGATGGGTTTGGCTGTGTCAGGTGAGAGAGCGTTGTGGCTCAACCTGTCAGGCTTGGGTGACACACAGAAAGCGGACGTCATGGATGCTGCCTACGACCCCGCTAAAGGTCTGTTCGGTCCTGCTCTAGAGAAGATGAGAGAAACCAGCACTCTCAGGAAACAGGAGGACGAAGCATTCAACCTCTGTTTGCCTCGTAAGCTGTCTCAGAGCACGCCCCCTCAGCCAGCGCGACGGGGTTTTGCCGCAGCCGCGGCTGCGAGGGGAAGACCGATACACGCTAGGAGCTCAAGATCGACTCTCGGCGGACAGCAAGCTGGTCAACGTCCGAGATCGGATGGATCGGGACCGTGGGGAAAGCATTCATTTGCGGCGCGGCGGCTAAAACCGTCCGCCCCACCCGAGGCGGAAGAAGAAGCGTGCGACCTAACACGCGAATGTTCTCTTGTCCTCCTTTCTCCGCTGGCGAAGAAAAGGAGAAGAGAACACAGCCCGGTTCTGAGTTCCGTAAGGGCTTCCTCTCTAGTTTTCCTCGAGTTCGAGGCTTAAGGAAAATGTTCAGTGTCACCAAGCACTCCCACATTTGTTCCCTCGCACGCCAGTTCGGACGATTGCGCAATAAAGATGACATCATCGCATCCAAGCCACGGGCTGAGGGCGATGTGTTCAACAATACAAAACACAATAAATGTGGCACTTTCGCATCCAGGCGATCAGCCGAGGGCGATAGTGTGCGAAAATCCCGAGATCCCGGCGTGCACCCTCCCCAGTTTTACCACTGGGCGCGCTCGCTCTGTCAGCGAAGCCCTGCGCGGCGACGGTTGTGGCGTCATCAATGCGCGACCAGAGTTGTGTGCGCGCAGGTTCCCTTTCTGCGCACCTCGTCAATTGGCGCGCATGCGGTTCCTTCGTGGGTTTTAAACACGGTTTCACGGGGATACAGGCTTCAATTCGCAATGAAACCACCCAGATTCAACGGTGTGTTGATCTCAGTGGCCGAAGGGGAGTCGGTTTGCGTCTTAACGACCGAGATCGACTCTCTTTTGAGCAAAGGGCAATCAGAGTTGTTCCGGGCGAAAAGCCGTCAGGGTTTTACTCGGTACTTTGTGATCGAAGAGAGGGCGCATCTCTCCGTCCGATCTTGGATTTGCGTGTGTTAAACAGACACCTGAGAAAATATTCATTCAGAATGTTGACACACAAAGCACTCTGTCGGTCGATCCGTCCAAACGATTGGTTTGTGACGATCGATCTGTCAGACGCATATTTTCACATAGACATTTACCCGTCACACAGAAAATATTTGAGGTTTGCGCACAGAAGCACTGCCTACGAGTTTCAAACCATTCCGTTCGGACTGTCTCTCGCTCCGAGAACTTTCAGCAAGTGTGACAGAGAGAACTTTCAGCAAGTGTGTGGAGGCGGCTCTTTTGCCGTTGAGAAACAGCAGCATTCGGATTTTGTCTTATATAGACGATTATCTGATATGCTCCTCGTCAAGGGAGCAAGCGGTCAGAGATGCGGAGAGCGTAGTCACTCATCTCTGCAGCTTGGGTTTCAAAATAAACAGGGAAAAGAGCTGCTTGTGTCCCGTGCAGTGCGCGGAATATCTGGGACTCAGTATAAATTCCCTCTCTTATCGAGTCACGCTGACAGAGAGGAGAATCGCATCTCTCATTCAGTGTCGCTCCCGTTTTCGGGCTGGGTCTATGGTCCCGTTCCGAGTGTGCCTACAAATGCTGGGTTTAATGGCCTCAGTGATTTCTGTGGTGCGTCTGGGACTTCTCATGATGAGAGATTTTCAGAGATGGGTCGCGCGGTTGCGCTTATGTCCCCGACGTCATCTCAATCGGCCGGTGAAAATAACGCATTCGTGCGTCTTAGCGCTCCGCCAATGGGGATGCCCCGCGACTCTTCGGTCGGGGATTCCCTTGGGGGCGGTGTCGTCGCGAGTTACTATGACGATGGACGCGTCTTTGAAGGGCTGGGGTGCGACCCTTATGGGCAGAGCTGTGAACGGGGTGTGGCCACCACAGCTGATCCCGAGACATATAAACTACTTGGAGTTGTTGGCAGTGTTTCTGGCACTGAAGCACTTTCTGCCTTTTATAAAGGACCGACATGTGTTGGTGAAAACAGACAATTCCACAGTGGTCGCGTACATCAACCGGCAGGGAGGTGTGCGCTCCCTCCAGCTGCATCAGTTGGCGAGGAAACTGATAATGTGGTGCGACACAAGGTTTTTGTCCATCAGGGCGACTCATGTTCCAGGCGTATGGAACAGGGGTGCAGATCTATTGTCCAGGGGAAACCCTCTGTACAGGGAATGGAAACTGCACACTCAGGTGGTGGAGCAGATATGGCAGAGATACGGCCGGGCCGCCGTAGATCTCTACGCCTCGCGAGAAAACGCTCAGTGTCCTCTGTTCTTTTCTCTGAGGGACGAAGATGCACCGTTGGGTGTGGATGCGTTAGCCACCCGTGGCCAAACGTTCTTCTCTACGCGTTCCCTCCACTGAGCTTGATTTCCCCCACCCTGGCCAGGGTCAGAGAACTCAGCTTGTCACTGATTCTGATAGCTCCACGTTGGGCTTCCAGGCACTGGATCGCAGAAATAGTTCAGCTACTGTCGGATCAGCCTTGGCCACTCCTCCACGGAGGGACCTTCTGTCCCAGGCGGGCGGGAGATTTATCATCCGCACCGGACAGAATTGCTCTCTGGGCCTGGCCCGTGAGAGGTGGAACTTGAGTGTAGCGGGTTTGCCCCGGTCGGTTATACACACTATCCAGAGTGCCAGGGCCTCGTCTACTCGCACGCTTTATGACAATAAATGGCGGGTTTTGAGGAGTGGTGTGGCCGCGTCACATTGTCTCTTTCCAGTGTTCTGTGGGAGACATTTTGTGTTTTCTCCAGGATTTGCTGGATAAAGGGAGAGCTTTTTCTACTTTGAAAGTGTATCTGGCGGCTATTTCTGCATGTCACGTCGGGTTTAATGACGAACCTGCGGGTCGGCACCCTTTGATTAGCCGGTTTATGAAAGGTGCACGCCGTATAAGGCCGGTGTCTCGGCAGTTAGTGCCTCAGTGGGACCTGTCCTTGGTTTTGGAAGCCCTTTCTCATCACCCATTCGAGCCGGTGGATGGCGTCGGGCTGAAATTTCTTTCTCTTAAGACGGTGCTGCTTGTGGCTCTAGTGACTGCTAAGCGTGTGAGCGAGCTGCAAGCCCTATCTGTCAGTCCGTCCTGTCTACAGTTCGCCCCTGGACTCACGAAGGTTTCCTTTCGCCCTAACCCGGCGTTCGTGCCTAAGGTGGTGGATTCTTCTTATAGATGTCCCGTTACGGAACTTTCGGCTTTTCACCCACCTCAGGAGGAGGATGGCTTGAGTTCCTTGTGCCCGGTGCGGGCCCTCCATACGTATGTCAGAAGAACAGCGGGTTTCAGAAAATCGGACCAGCTGTTTGTGTCTTGGGCTACCCCTCACAAAGGGAAGCCGTTGTCGAGTCAGCGGCTGTCCCGCTGGATTGTGGAGGCTATATCTATAGCGTATGAATGCTGTGGTTCTCAGGCTCCCACGGGTCTGAGGGCCCACTCTACTAGAGGGATGGCGACATCATGGGCCCTGCTTAAGGGTGTCTCTGTTCAGGATATTTGTGCGGCAGCTGGCTGGGCCACGCCGCACACCTTTGTGCGGTTTTATAGACTAGATGTGTCTGAGTCATCCTTGGCACATGCAGTGCTGAGTGCCAGGCGTTCTGAGCCTATGTGATTGACCTGTGCAATCCGGGAGCAGTCTATATCTCCCATAGTGAAACACCGAGCGAAGTTAGAAAAAGAACGATGGGTTACTTAACGTAACCCCAGTTCTTTGATAACAGAGTGAGGTGTTTCACCAGCACTTCCCTCCTTGCACGGGGACGGGAAGAAATCTCGCTGCAATGATGTTAGAAGGGGTCGACCTGAGGGATAAAGGTGGGGCGGAGCCTGATCTCAGGTCGACCTGTCTGTCAAGACAGACGTGGTGTCATTAGAGCTTCCGTAGTTGGTCACGCCCAAAGCGATTCCCATAGTGAAACACCTCACTCTGTTATCAAAGAACCGGGGTTACGTTAAGTAACCCATCATTTTGTGGTGATCACTGACGCTAGTAGTTATTAGGGAACATTTGGTTTTTGATAACAAGTAAAAAGACGGCAGAACATGAAGAAAGAAAATGGACATTCCGTGTACCTGTACAGGGCAGCTGGTAAAGAAGCAGCATATGTCTATAGTGAAAGATCGCTCAGATATCAACGGAAATGCCTTTGCATTTTCTAATTTTCATGTGAGCAGGTCTGGAATTTCACTGAAACAGTGATATCTTAAAATGAATGTAAAGTGGAAAAAATCTAATTTTGGAAAAATATCGGTTTACATGTAGATGGGGCTCGAGATTATGAGCAGAAAACTCTCAGTGGATGAACATGACTATGCTGAAGCTTTGAGGCAACTGATATGGAAGATTGGAGGAACATTATTGTGCTTGTTGAACTCCCGTGTGACAGTGTGTTGACTATGTGTTTATAATTACTGTATTTTTGATCCCTGCGAGTCACAGCAACTCCCCATGGATTTGCCAATGATTAAAGTGTTCTTTACCTTTACACGCTGACATTCAACACCTCTTTGTGCTAAATGGTTCTCTTTGTGGTGACTGATTTGTGTTAATTGCTGGTATCTACTCTGCGACAACATAACGGCGGGGTGGTTTCTGTAATATTTTCAGCAGCTGTCATTAAAATGTATACTCCAGATTATGTAAATGGGAGAAAAATTTTACCTAAAACCTAAAAAATATGACAATCCTGGACAAGATGACGTCTCTGTATGAATTTCTTGTGCGTACAATTTCTGTCAAGAATCTGTTGGTCTGTCTATCCATTATCCATTCATCTATGTCTGTCCATCCATCCATGTCTGTCCATCCATCCATCCATCCATCCATTCAATTCTTTTTGTCTATCTATCTATCTGTCTGTCTGTCTGTCTGTCTGTCTGTCTGTCTGTCTGTCTGTCTGTCTATCTATCTATCTATCTATCTATCTATCTATCTATCTATCTATCTATCTATCTATCTATCTATCTATCTATCTATCTATCTATCCTTTCAATCATCCATCCTCAATTCCTTTCTTCCTTCCGTCCCTTCTTTAAGCTTTTAACATTCTCAGATTACAGGATACTACACAGTGGGCTACTTTTCCATGGCCCACCCTGTATAATGAATGCAGTTGCAGTTGAATATATTTTTATTCAAGACAGACAGTGGGCAAGATCAGAATCACATAGCAGGTGTAGGTCAGGAGAGGACAACCTGCAGTTACAGACTGAATACGGAAACACTTTTAGAGAAATAAAAGGCTTGGCAATAGTCAGATGCAATGAACACACAGATTATTTCTTGGCATTGTGCTTGCAAGTCTGTGTCCTTTTTATGTGTATTTTAGACAACAGGTAAATTTACTCAGAAGTCCATGTTGCATCCATTTGGTAATATGGTGCACACAATTCTTTAGATTGCGATTTGATTCTGACCTTGTTATCCAGTTCATCTCCAAGCATTTCAATAAGATTTAGGTGCAGTGATTGGGCTTTGGATGTTTCTATGCTAGATAACATTTCAGCTGACTGTTTGCTCTTTAAATAACACTTAGACACATGCTTCAGCATATCGTCTTGTTCTATGGTGAAGTTGGTTTCAAAGCGCAGCAGTACAGATGAAATTGCATGGTACTGAAGTATGGAATGGTTGCCATGTTGGTTAATTTTACCTTGAATAAGCCTTTAATCTTCCCTGCTCCAAATCAACCCCAAACCATTAAGCTTCCACCTCCATGTTTAACTGTAGAGGTGCATCAGTCTGTTAATATATTCTCTATTGTTCCCCATCTTACATAAGTTCTTTTAATAAAGCCAAGTTTAGACTCATCTGTCCACAATCATCCAGTCATTCACTATACAATTCTTGTATTTTCTTTTACCTTGATTGATGCATGTGAACAAAATTAACAGCATGTCTCAAAACCCAGAAAAGACTAGGCGTTTCCAAACGTTATGTAAATGTGAATTCTGGGAAACTGAATTTACATTTATTTATCTGTTTCTGTAAAGCTTTCTGTAAAGCTCCAAAAAGACAGTGACAGGGCCTTGCTTAGTGGCCACAAGGGTGGCAGCTTGTCAATACTGGGGCATGAACCCTTAATCTTCTGAGCAGTAACCCAGAGCCTTAACCACTGAGCTACAATTTTCCTGGAATGATGAGATTGACCTGAGACATACACTTTAAGTATAGCAGTAGATCCAATCAAAACACAAGCATATAATTTAACAAGCATAATTTATAATAATAAAAAAAAAAAACAGAAAGTGAGGGTGGGTTTTGAGTCCCCTTTCGAGTCTGGTTCTTCCCAAGGTTTCTTACTGAAACTATCTAATGGAGTTTTTCCTGCCACAGTCACCCCAGGTTTGCTCATCGGAAATAAAAACACGTCAATTTAAATCGTGAAATTTGTTCTAGAATTCTTATATTTTGTACATTTGCTTTGAGACAGTGTCCATTGTTAAAAGTGCTATAGAAATAAAATAAAATTGAATTGAGATAGTCACAGAACTAAGATGCCTTAAACTTCCTAGGTTCAGGTGTAATGCCACTGATCCATGATATGACTTTGCAATAAAATTGTAAAACATCAGGAATCACAAAGACTAATTAAAGGCCTTAACACATGGGCAGACTCGTGTAAATGACAAAGACAGAGCTAGAACAAAAACAAAATCACGTGTTATAATAAAACAGATCGACATAAAAGCACACTGTGTGCTGAGAGAGAAAACGGACATACCACTTTATTTGATGCGCTTCTTTTGTTGTTCTATTTGATCCGAATCTTTGTAAAGCGGTCAGCATGTAGAGCTATGATCCACCAAGCAAGATCAGCAAAGTGGACTTTTACTTATTTGGGCTGCTTGATAACTATAGACTTATAGACTATATAACACATTTGTCTTTCTCCTTTCTGTCTTCTTTTATTCAATGTTGCTAAGAAACAATCCATCTGTCTGTCTGCACCTTTTTGTAATTCGACTCGCACATGAATCTTTTTAGTTTGACATGATGATGTTGAATAGATGGATGGATGGATGGATGGATGGATGGATAGATGGATCTATCTATCTATCTATCTATCTATCTATCTATCTATCTATCTATCTATCTATCTATCTATCTATCTATCTATCTATCTATCTATCCATCCATCCATCCATCCATCCAACCAACCAACCAACCAACCAACCATCCATCCATCCATCCATCCATCCATCCATCCAACCATCAAGCAAGATGAGCAGATAGCTATCTGGGCTGCTTGAGACAATAGTTTAATCTTTTTGTCTCTTTCGTTCCTGTCTTCTGTCACTCAATAATTCTTTAAACTTTTTATTTGCCAAGAAACAATTCATCTGTCTGTCTGCACCTTTATGTGTTTCGACTCGGACATGAAAACCGCATCTTTTTTGTTTGACATGGTGTGTGTTTGGATGGCTCCATGATGGATGGGGAAGAATGTGACAGAATGTGCCAGCGCCGTGTACTGATATACTGTATGACTGATGTGTCCTCAGGCATTATTATGTAACCGAGAAGTTGGATTATATTTGGGTTTTATGCCTGATACATTATATGCCAGTCCTTTTTGAAAAGAAAATCCAGTTTTACTCAGTTGCTTTGGAGCGTTTTTCAGGTCAGAAATGAAATTCGAAAACTACTTGTTCAACCTCCACATCATGTAGTCACTTGTGCACATTATAAAAGTTGTTGACATTGCTTTGAACAACTGTTTGTGTATGTCAGGCTGATGACCATGACACGGAAGTAAATCAATCATAGGTTATTCAACAAAAAACCTCTCACAAACCG
Organism: Silurus meridionalis; assembly: GCF_014805685.1. Taxonomy (NCBI): domain Eukaryota; kingdom Metazoa; phylum Chordata; class Actinopteri; order Siluriformes; family Siluridae; genus Silurus; species Silurus meridionalis. The sequence goes on from NC_060897.1 coordinate 4,752,199, forward strand.
TGAAGAGAAGCAAACAAAGGATATCTGCTCGGCATGCGTAAACCACAGCGAAAGCAATGTCCAAAAAAAAAAGTAAAAGTCCTAAGGCGAAGAGTAATCCTTTTGGGGACGGAGTCTGTAGACAGAACCAGCAGGAAAGGCTGGCGGTGCGGAATCCAGGCGATCACCAGCATGAACTTCAAGAACCGACAGCCTGTGACTCGAGAACGTGAGTTTATATAGTCTAGTCCATAACGAGCCACAGCTGTCGGTGATCATGCCCGGCAAAGGATAACGAGGCAACGTGACAGCTACTGAGGGGGGGCGTGGCAGGGTGAATCTTTGACAGCGGCCGAGGGAGGCGTGGCAGGGGAATCCCTGACAGTGTACAACTTCTGTTTCCTACATTGTTGTTGTTTACGTCACTTCATTGTATAAGTCATGGAATGCAAAATGGTTAAACGAGTTGTCGTAATCGGTAAAACTTAAATTTCCTTTAGTTTGTCTCAGTTGCTTTGGAGAATTTCTCGAATCATCCTTACCATTTGCTAACCAGTAAGTGCAAAACAATTTGTACAAACAGCAAATTATATATTGGATTTTCTGCAAAAGCCTGTAGTTTTTCAAAAAATCTCTAGAAAGTAAGTCTTTGTGTCAATGAATGAGAAATGAAATAAGAATTTTGAGTAAAGATTTTTGTACAAATTGTTTTGAGAAATGCTCCAAAGCAACTGAGAAAAATGTAAAGTAGAAGTTTAGCATAACATACCCATTTTGTTCATTTGGTGAAGAAACCATTTCAAATACTCCTAATAATGTGGAATTTGAAGAATGATTGTGTTGACACAGTGCTCGCCATCAGTCGATTTTACCGGCGAGTGTACAAAGTGCTGTTAAAAATGTTGACAGTATAAAGAGTCATAATTGATGATATTCTATCTGTTATATTTTATAGACCACTAGTATTTGGTTAGTAGCTGTGCAAAGCAATCTATTTCTATTGGAGCTGCTTGGCACAATTTGTTTAATATGAATTTAAAAGAAAATAAACGAGTTATAGTTTTTTTTCTGTATAATCAGCCTTTGGGTGTGCTGAAAATATATTGTGTGCTGTTGTTGGGTTCACAGGTTTTATTTGTTCTGCCTTAATGTCTATATATTTCAACCAAATGCCCACAGGGATGGTGGAATATTACACATCCTTGTGTGTATCAGCAGATTGTACACAGTTTGTGCCGCATCAACATCTTTTCTGTAGATGCCTCTGGAATATATATATTGCAGGGCAAAGATCAGTTTTTGCAGAGTACAGGAGTATGGTATGGATAGATAACTCTTATGAATAGTGTCCACACTTATGGACAGCCAATTAAACTTCTCTAGGGTTCAGGAGCATTTGTTGATTTAATCTTTTTAGATTTTTGGCATCATGATTTGGTTTTTGTCAAACTCGTTTAAATCTGTTTCCTACTTCTTAAGCATTAACTTTGAAAAGAAATGTTCACGTGCTGCCTAATAAATCCCACCCACTAACAGGTGCCATGATGAAGAGATAATCAGTATTATTCACTTCACTGCCTTCACCTTATAAAGTTATAATGTAATGTTATGCCTGATCAGTGTACATATGATTATACATATACTAATAATTCCACAAAAAAAAAAAAACAATTAAAAATAAAAAAATAAGTATTCAGACCCTTTGCAGCAACATTTAAAAAGTAGCTCAGGTGCCTCCCAATTCTCCTGAACATTGCTGTGATGTTTCTACCACTTGACTGGAGTCTACCTGTGGGAAAGTGTCTTGATTGGATTTCTTGCAAAAGCCTCAAAATCCTTGGTTCATCTCTCAAAAGTGAAAAGTATTAAGTAGTAAGTATTTCTTGATATAAACTATGGTTTGGATTGCAGTGACTGAAAATGATGAAGTTTAATCTTTTCTGTTTGGCATCTATGAATTTCAACAGCACAAATGTATTTATTTGATTGAATATTGGATTCATATTGATTGCAAGAGACCAGAGAGGATTCACACTTTTATTGTACTCTACTAGTGTTTGTTAGTTTCTTGGTTGTTCATCTATTTTCGGAAATTGTAATTCTGTGTTTCGCTCTGTTGCCAATTAAAGGTTCACGGGATTCACATTTGACCTGAGAACTAGTTGATTATTGGTTGATCTGATGCTGTACACATCCCTTCATTAGAAAAATGAAAGATTCATCTGCCTAATTTATCAATTCAAGACACATTTCCAAAAAACAATCTTAATAGAAATTTAAGCTTGACAAATTCTGAGAACTGGTTTAACCATTTTGCATTCAATGACTTATGCAATGAACTGATGCCGAGCTGTTTTGGGGGTTGAGTCTATTCAGGTGAAAGCAGCATTGATCAACATGAACATAAACAACTGATAATGTAGGAAACAGCAGACACTCATACACAATCAATTAAATGAATGTACAAAAGCATTTACAATTTGATCAAAGCAATGAGAAATGCTTTTATGATGTGCACAAGTGACTAAATTATGTGGAAAAACATTTAAAAGCAACTGAGAAAAAACTGTAAAAAGCCACACACCTCTTTATAAAAGGCCTCACAGCTGACAATGCATGTTAGAGCAATATCTAAGATATGAGGTCGCTGGAACTGTGTACAAACTATTTCTGATGGACTGAAGATTCCTAAGAGCACAGTGGTCTCCATAATTCTCGAATGGAAGATGTGCAAGGTTGCCCGGCCAAACTAAGCAATCTGGCAAGCAGGGCCTTAGTAAAAGGGGTGACCAAAAACCTGATGGTCACTCTGACTAAACTCCAGAGATCCTGTGTGGAGACAAAAGCCTCTCCTGAGTGCACAACCCATGGAAACCGGCTGAAGGACTCTTAGGTTGTTTGGAACAAAATTCACTGGTCTGATAAATCCAAAATTGAACTGTTTGGCCTCAATTCTAAACGGTATGTCTGGAGAAAACCAGGCACTACTCATCACCTTCCCAAAACCAGTTTCTTTTTTAGCAGGATTTTGGTCAGGGTTGAGGGAAGGCTGAATGAAGAAAAGTACAGAGATAGCTTAAAAAAATAAATAAATAAATAAAAACTAACAAACAATAAAAACAATTCCACAGCACTTAGAAGCTCAGACTGAACCAAAGGTTCACCTTCCTACATGACAAGAACCCTAAGCACACAGAAAACACGGGAGTGGCTTAGGCACAACTCCCTGAATGTTCTAAAGTCACCCAGCCAGAGCTCTGATTAAACCCTATTGAAGATCTCTGGAGAGTCCACAGATGGTCCCCATCCAACCTAACCCATCTTAAGAGGATTTGCCCTGAAGAATGGCAGAAAATTCCTAATCCAGGTGTTTAAAGTTGGTTGTGTCATACCTACAAAAGACTTGAGGCTGCAATAGCTGCTAAACTTTCTTTCGGCTTCTCCCATTAGGGCCTCCACAGCGGACCATCCGCATGTTTGATTTGGCACGTTTTTACACTGGATGCCCTTCCTAACGCAACCCTCCCCATTTATCCGGGCTTGGGACCGGCACTAAGGTTTGTGCAACCCTAATGGCTGGGGTTGGTTCCCTGACCGGGGAATTGCTGCAATTGCTGCTAAAGGGGCTTTAAATAAGTACAGAGTAAAGGGTCTGAATACTTATGTACAGTGCCCTCCACAATTATTGGCACCCCTGTTTAAGATGTGGTCGTGGACTTCTAAAAATTCTCCTTTCATTTAAGTACATAACTTTGGTGGTAAAAAAAATCATACATTTAGAAAAAAAAAAAACCTTGAAATCATGTGTCCCACAATTATTGGCACCCCTAACAATTCCTCTGAAACATTTTTTTTTTTTTTTTTTTATATATATTTTTCTGTAGTTGCTAAGGTTGGTCAGGGTATCTAGGGACTTTTAATTAGTAATTCATGATTTCCTGTTTCCCTGGGGTATAAATATGACGTGACACAGAGGCCTAATTCTCTTACCCATTTGTCAACATGGCAAAGACAAGAGAACACACCATTCAAGTAAGGCAGATGTGTGTCGACCTTCATAAGTCAGGCAATGGCTACAAGAAAATAGCCACTCGCCTTAACTTGCCGGTATCTACAGTCAGAGGAATCATTAAGAAGTTTAAAACAACTGGAACAGTGACAAACAAGGCTGGAAGAGGTCCCAAGTTTATCTTGCCACAACGCACAGTGAGGAGGATGGTAAGAGAAGTAAAAAAATTTCCCAAGCTCACCGTCACAGAATTGCATCAAAGAGTGGCATCTTGGGGTCACAGAGTCTCCAAAACAACCATCAGACGCTCTCTACATGCCAACAAGCTGTTTGGGAGGCATGCAAGGAAAAAGCCTTTTTTTCACTAACACTCACAAACGTAAACGTCTGGAGTTTGCTAAGCGGTACTGGGACTTCAACTGGGATCGTGTGCTTTGGTCAGATGAGACTAAGATTGAGCTTTTTGGCAACAAACACTCTAAGTGGGTCTGGCGTAAAACAAAAGATGAGTATGCCGAAAAGCACCTCATGCCCACCGTGAAGTATGGTGGAGGATCTGTGATGCTGTGGGCCTGTTTCTCTTCCAAAGGCCCTGGGAACCTTGTTAGGGTGCATGGCATTATGAACGCTTTGAAGTACCAGGATATTTTAAATAAAAACCTGATGGCCTCTGCCAGAAAGCTGAAAATGGGTCGTCATTGGGTCTTTCAGCAGGATAATGATCCAAAACATGTGGCAAAATCTACACAAAAGTGGTTCAGCAGTCACAAACTCAAGGTCCTCCCATGGCCATCTCAGTCCCCAGACCTCAACCCAATCGAAAACCTGTGGGGCGAGCTAAAGAGAAGAGTGCATAAGAGAGGACCCAGGACACTGGATGATCTAGAAAGATTGTGCGAAGAAGAATGGTCAAAAATCCCTCTCTCTGTGTTCTCCAATCTTGTGAAATGTTATAGGAGGAGATTAAGTGCTGTCTTGTTGGCAAAAGGAGGTTGTACAAAGTATTAACATCAGGGGTGCCAATAATTGTGGCACACATGATTTCAAGTTGTTTTTTTTTTCTAAATGTATGATTTTTTTTACCACCAAAGTAATGTACTTAAATAAAAGGTTGGATTTTTCTCTTTTTTTGCATTTGGGTTCTATGTTGTTTTAAAAAAAAGGAGAATTTTTAGAAGTCCACGACCACATCTTAAACAGGGGTGCCAATAATTGTGGAGGGCACTGTAAATGTGATATTTCAGGTTTTTAACAAACACATTATGAGGTACTAAGATTAATGGGGAAACAAATTAACAATTGTATCAGGTTGCAACATAGCAAGTGTTAATAGTTTATTTTTTATCAATAAACAAAATGGAAACAGAAGAAAAATTCAAATCAAACCAGTATTTTTTTTAGCACAATTTGCCAGCAAAACAGCATCAATTCTTCTAGGTACACTTGCACACATTTTTTTTAAGGAATTTGCCAAGTAGGTTGTTCCAAACATCTTGGAGAACAAATTCAGATCTTCTCTGGATGTAGAATTTAATTTTGATTTAGAATCGGAAGTATAATGCATTAAAGAAATATGGAATATGAGATAATGCATGGAAATGAAAATACATCAAAGAAATAATTGTGTGTTTGTGTGTGCGTGCGTGTGTGTGTGTTTAGAATATACCATGTTGGATAGGGCTGTTTTTCACACTTACATGCTCGTGATTGTGACTATTTGACAATAAGAAAAGTGTAATAAAAAGATCAGTTTCCTCTTTCTGTTACTATTTCTTTGTTTTCCAGTCAGTCATATTTCCTGAAAGCTTTTCCTCAGTTTCTTTTGTGTTGCTACAAAGTCATCTCACTCAGAACCCCAGTCCCACTTCAGCTTTCTCTGATAAAAATGTTGCATTTACTTCATAAGCCAAATGCCCATTTCACACACATACACACACATTTCTATTCTCTCGTGCTTGTTTTGTTGCCAGTAACCTTCCAGTGCATGATTATCCTGATTGTTTCTCTGGTTTTGATCTTGTCTGATTTGTGCTTTGTGCTTATCCTTGCACTGAGACCCTACACCTGTTCTTTTTGTACCTTTTAGCATGAGGGGATATGGGCTGGAACTGTTGCTCTGTTGAATAAAGTACCTGTTCTGTGCGTACATTCTTCAAATCCCCTTGTTACAGTAAGAGGGTTCCAGGGCACTTTGCCAACAGGTTGCTCATTTCTTCAATTCTTTTGAGAGCAGAAGAGGAAATGAAACAAAAAAAAATCCTTTAATGTGCAAGCTTAAAAGGTAGGCTTCATATAGTACATTGAAGCAGAGTACAGAGGAAAAACAAGGATGAATAGAGTGATAATATGCAGTTTGTTGGGGGAAAAAACAAGAAAGGGTCATGTGTAATACCTCTAGCACTTTCCAAGGCTGATCGGGTTAGTTTCCTTCAGCAGCTCCACTCCTCATGCTTACAGGGAGAAAGAATAAGTGGTTCAGTGCCTCATACTGACATGTCTTACACACACACAAACTCAATGTCATTTACGTTCACTTCCACAGAGTAAAAGTGCTTCATGGTGAACTGCTTTGTTTGTGGTTTATTTGTATTTTTTGAAAACAAAACACAGACAAAATAGCTGAATTTAAATAATGCATGTATTTTGCCCATATATGCTATTCAGAAACAATTTTACATTTTAATTAAAATAATTGTTATATGATATACGGTATCTAAACCAATCCACCTCTTATTACCATTATGACACAACAGCTATAGAAACGTGTGAATGAATAACATTCCTAAAGCAAGAAACCCAATGAACACAATTCAGCGAGTCTCTTTTCTCTGCAGCCACAGCTGAACCACCCACATACATCATCTCTAGCAGAAGTATTTATATTAACCTCCTAAAATGACCACTGTGCATTTTTGTGCATTTTTCATGCATTACGGTTTTCCTTGGGATTTGAAATCAAGTTCTACAGGAAAGAAAAAAACGCAAAAGTATAAATGGCTTATGAAAAACTAAACTGTTTTGATGTGATATCGCTGACCATCCAATTAAACAACTTGAAAATGCAGATGTTTTTGGAAGCCTGCTAGAGGCCATTGGAGTGGCTAAATCGCCATCTGATTGGTTAAAGCAACAACTTCAGGCAGCATAGAGTTTATAGTCAAAAAGCCTGCAGGTGTTAACAGTCAACAGTCTCACAGCATTTCCTGATTCATAAACACGATTTTCCCTCTTCTTTCTGTCACTCAGCATGACTGCCTCTATAAGCATGAGTAATGCTGACAGAAATGCCAAAGGTAACCTTTTTTCCCCATTTTATTAGAGAATAAGGCAGAAGATATATGGTTAGGTTTATAGTCATTAGGTTTAGTCATAAAAGTGTGTCTCGAATTAACGCAGTCTCCTTAATTAGAAAGAGAATATACTGTAGTGTGAAAAAGTGTCTTCCTGATTTCTTATTTTTTTGCATGTTTGTGACACTTTAATGTTTCAGATCATCAAACTAATTGAAATCTTAGTAAAAGAGAACACAAGTGAACACGACATGCAGTTTTTAAATTAAGGTTTTTATTATTGAGGAAAAATTAAATCCAAAACTACATGGTCCTGTGTGAAAAGTGTTTGCCCCCTAAACATAATAACTGGTTGGGCCACCCTTAGCCGCAACAACTGCCTTCAAGAGTTTGTGATAACTTGCAGTGAGTCTGTTACAGCGCTGTGGAGGAATTTTGGTCCACTCATCTATGGAGAATTGTTGTAATTCAGCCACATTGGAGGGTTTTCGATTCAGGTCAGGACATTGACTAGGCCACTCCAAAGTCTTCATTTAGTTTTTCTTTAGCCATTCAGAGGTGGACTTGCTGGTGTGTTTTGGATCAGAACCCAAGTTTACTTCAGCTTGAGGTCACGAACATATGGTCGGACATTTTTCTTCAGGATTTTTGGGTAAACAGCAGAATTCATGGTTCCATTTATCACAGCAAGTCTTCCAAGTCTTGAAGCAGCAAAACAGCCCCAGACCATCACACTACCACCACCATATTTTACTGTTGGTATGATGTTCTTTTTCTGAAATGCAGTGTTACTTTTACGGCAGACGTAATGGGATACACACCTTCCAAAAAGTTCAACTTTTGTCTCTTCAGTCTACAGAGTATTTTCCCAAAAGTCAAAACAACAAAAAGTATTGGGGATCATCAAGATGTTTCCTGGCAAAACTGAGATGAGCCTTTTTGTTTTGCTCTGCAGCAGTTTTCGTTTTGGAACTCTGCCATGCAGACCATTTTTGCCTGGTCTCTTTCATATGGCGGAGTCATGAACACTGACCTTAAATGAGGCAAGTGAGGCCTGCAGTTCTTTGGATGTGGTTGTGAGGTCTTTTTTTTTTTTTTATGACCTCTTGGATGAGTTGTCGCTGTGCTCTTGGGGTAATTTTGGTCAGCCGGCCACTCCTGAGAAGGTCCTCCACTCTTCCATGTTTTTGCCAATCGTGAATAATGGCTCTCACTGTGGTTCACTGGAGTCCCAAAGCTTTAGAAATGCCTTTATATATTGTATTTTTTCAGACTGATAGATCTCAAATACTTTCTTTCTCATTTGTTTCTGAATTTCTTTTGATCTCTGCATGACATCTAGCTTTTGTGGATATTTTAGTCTGCTTCACTTTGTCAGGCAGGTCCTATTCAAAGATTTCTTGATTGTGAACAGGTGTGGCAGTAATCAGGCCTGGGTGTGGCAAGAGAAATTGAACTCAGGTGTGATAAACCACAGTTTTAACAGGGGAGCAAACACTTTTTCACACAGGGCCATGTAGGCTTGGATTTTGTTTTCACTCAATAATAAAACCTTCATTTAAAAACTGCATGTTGGCTTCACTTTTTTTATTTTTTACTAATATTTAAATTAGTTTGAATCTAAAACATTAAAGTCTGACAAACATGCAAAAAAATAAGCAATCAGGACACCACGGTATTTACTATTTTTTGACTGAAATGAACCACTGAGGATGGTTTATAATAGCGAGCTGCTTAGCAAATATAAAGCAATAAAAGCAAGCATAAAATCTTCTGCTTTAATGTTGAGTAATGGTGCTTGAAGATTAAAAAATCAATAACAAAAAAGAAAAAACAATACAGCATCTGTGGTATCCAGTAACAGAAAGAAAACTTTGGCACAGGCACTTCCTATTAAAATACATTACATAGAAAGTCGTCCCCAGTGACACGAGAAAAGAAAAAAAGAAAAATTCTTGTCTATGAACGCTAATCGATAGATTCCATTTCTTATCACGAAATGCCATGAGACTGGGCTGAAACAGCGCTAGCTTTACAGCAATACATGATGTGATCGCTGAAATCTGATTGGATAGAAACCCCCATGTAAACTCTCAAAGAAATGCTATGAAATGGAGAGAAATGATTATTGGGAATATTTTATATACATATTCAGAGAAAAAAATATATTACGTAAGTCAGTGATAAGTCAGAGTTTAGGCCTGCAGAGAAGGTCTTCATGGCCCTTATGACTTGCCACTGTGGCAAAAATATGTCATTTCTATTTTCTCCCACAAACATGTCTGGAAGCAGATTGCCAACAATATATATATTTTTTTAATTGGTGAGCGAGTGACAATTGCATGCATGTGATGTGAAAATCTGGCATCATATCCAGGGCCTTGTATTTATTGTCTCCAAGGTGATCTCTAACATTCGGCCCATTATGACTTTAGACTATAAGAATAAAAATAATGAAATATAATTTGATTCTGAGGTATTCGGGTTTTGGGCCTCTTTTCTCTACAATAGTTGGTACATTTATCACAGGCTAATGTTTATTTATTTATAAAATGTAGCCCACAGTGTCATAATGATTTGTTATCAGCCAATGTACCGTATCTTAAATTATGTTTTAGCTACATGTGATAATCTCTGCTGTTTTATTGGATCATATGTATAAAATGCATAAAATAAATAAATAAATAAATAAATAAAAATCTTTGGTTAAAAAAAAAAAAACTATTGACTACTGAAGCAAAATATATGAGATATAAATAAGTAAAAAATGTATGCTAGGTACAAGTTTATGTTCTTGCAGAGAAGAGATTGTGTATCTGCTGCAAAGAACCTTTCTTCCAGACTGATAGAGATGTCACTGTGGGGCATGGAAAGGATGTTTAGGCTGATTAGTGTTCTGTAAATGTATTACAAGTTTGCTTCAACAGTCTCTCTACACCAGGTGGATCTAAAGGCTTTCTCTGAAACATTGACGTTATTTCGATCACCTATTTCCTGAACCATATCAGCGATGACTCACTACTTCCTTTAATCCTATATTATAGACACTCTGTAATTACTAGTTAGGTACCATGTAGATCCGTCCAATCTTTGACGAGAACTATTTCATGCAAAGGAACATAACTATGACAGGGATAGTTTCAGGTAATTTCAGTATACCTGCAAATCAATCTGCTTAATGAAGCGCCGACAGAGTAGCATAGAAGAAATCTATTATTTATTCCTCAAAATGTCATCATACTATTTTTATTTGATCTGTTTTGAAATTGTGCAGTGCATCCTGTCATTTGAGTAGAAATACCCAATGAGCTACACTGATTTCAGCACACCTAATTAGAATTAGCAGACTTGCTTTGGATCTCAGTTCAGGTCACAGGGTTTAATGAGTGATTGTCAGAAATGTTTAGAAATTTAACCATAGTCGATGTAGCCGAATGTGTGTGGGAAAAAGACGATCTCTTTTTGGACATTCTTTTTTGGAAAACTAGAAAAGAAAGTTGTGTACAGATGGCTGCAGTATAATCTCTATTAATTTTTATACAAAGAATAACTTTTTATGCAGTTTTGTGTCAGCATTCTATAAAAGTTTCATTTTTATTCATCAGTAATAGTATGTGATCAAAGCTTAGAACTGAAGAAAAAAAGTCATTTTGATGTCACTTGCACTACAAGAATACATAATAGCCTGTCTACCAAGAATTAAAGAGTGTGGTTATACAGAGGTGTGTCATGCTGTGTAATTGTTTTGTATGTTGGAAGCCTTTGGATTTATAATTTAGACACATTGGGAATTCTAGAGGTTCTCTGGCTTAAGCTTCCAATCAGATTTCCTAAGAGTCTATTTACAGCACTCATTTGATGTTGGGGAAAAAAAACATATGGAGTTTAGATTTGAATTAATGTTAATGGTGTGTAGTTGTCAGGGATCCACCAGCCACACCTTCACCTAACCCACCTATCACTCCAAGCAGCTCTCCTACCTGCTAATCATCTACACCTGGCACTCATTAGCCTCCACGCTATATAACCTCCGTTCCTACACCAGCTCATTGTTCGTTCTACAGTTAGGCTGATGAACATTGTTGGACTACCCAAGTGACGGACACTACGTTCCTGGTTTGGTTTCTCTTTGTTTACAGGACTCTGTTTAGTTCTCGGAACTATCTAGTCATAGCTTTCACCAGGTCTAGTAAAACTGGAGTTTCATTCTGTTTTGCCGTTTTCTGCTTTTGCCCTTTTGTTCTTCATTAAAAACCTACGTGAATTGCACTTCGGTTTCCAGCACGTTCTTCCGCCTGACAGGAGTGATTTGTGATAGAAGAGTATCTACAAGAGTGAGAGAAAAAGTTTCTGAGACCTGCTTTGTTGTATGGTTTTGAGACATTGACTAAAGAATTTGAGGTTGCTGCAATTTTCATTGGGAGTCCACGACGATGGACCGATTGAGATGGTTTGGTCATGTGCAGAGGAGGGATATGGGGTATATTGGTAGAAAAATGCTGAGGATTGAGCCTGCAAGCAGGAGGAAAAAAGGTAAAGATAGAGGTTTATGGAGGGAAGACATGCAGGTGGTTGGTTTGAAAGAGGCAGTTATAGAGGACAGAGCGGTATGGAGACGGATGATCCGGCGTGTTGTAACAGTGACAGCTAAAAGAAAGAAGAAAAAAATTGTAATGAAAAAGAAAACTGACAGGAGCAGAGATTGTAATCTTTAGACAAAAAAATGGATCTAAACTGCAGCTAGTTGTGTTAGAGTGTCTGCTCCTAGTTGCCCTCTGGCTGATGGATCTGGGGTTTTTTGGACATTTTTCAAAATCTTCAGCAAATTTAAGATTTACAAAAACACATCATTATTTTGTATTTAAAAGCATGGTAGTTTAGAGGGAAAGGCTTAAAAAAGAAAAAGAGACAAAGAATATGAGTGCTGAATGTTGGGAGCATGTTTGTGTTAAAATCTTGATATTTTCACGTTTTAATACACAACTGTTTTACCTGCCAATTTGAAAACCTCTTTGTCGTATACTTGATCACATCGATGACAAGGACCCAGTTGTTAATGCTCATATTTCAAGGTGTGTATGTGTGAGTGAGGGCATGCAGGTGTTTCAGTCGTTTCAGGCGACATTAACTTGGCCGAGGGCTCATCAAGTGTAACGAGGCACTACTGCACTCTAATTTACTGTGAAATGAGGATGACCACCAAGGAGAAGACTATTTACGAGCACTATTTATGATACAGACGGAAAAGAAGGACAAAACATTGAGTATATTATTCTGGTGCATGGTTAAAGCCTTTACGCATATAATTGCTCATCATCTTTCTGTTGATGTCCAAACACCTCCATATACCTTCTTTCTGCATGCACATTTAGCACAAATTAACGTAGTCATAGACGCTTGCAATAGGATCATTATTTCCCAATATAATTCTCACATTATAGAGTTGTGGATATGAAATCACAATTGTGACATTTGTAGCCATTTATTTATGTCTTATCTACAATTGACGATCTCTATTCGAGCTCCTCTGATATCGTGCTGTTCTAATCACAGTTTCATTGGTGTGCCGTGGTCATTTTTTACCCAGCCATCACGGAATTATTAGCGAGCAGCGGATTTGTTTGCACGGTTTTATATTGCATTTAAACAATGTTGTATTGTTACTCCTCTGCTGACTAGGGTTTTTTTTTTATTGTTGTTGCCTCGAGAAAAGCTTTTAAATGGCTTTCGAATGCCGCAGTTCCTCTCTGAGCCTTATTTCTTGCATTTAATGCACTTAATGTGATGTCACTTGTGCCATAAGAATACTGTGCTCTGGTCTACCAAGAATTAAAGGGTGTGCTTGTGGAGCTGTGTTTTACTATGTGTGTAATTGTTTTTTATTGTGGAAGATTCACAATTTAGAATTCAGGAAGATTATCTGGCTTAAGCCTCCGATCAGACACCAAAGAGTCAGTTTATTCGGAGAGATTTGAATTTGAGGAATAAAAAAAAAAAAAAAAAACATGGTTTGATGGAATAGTAATGTTGTGTATTGTTTCTTCCTTGACTTATATCTTTTGCCCCAGGTAAGGCAGATAGATAGTCATTGTTCCAACATATATTGCATTAAATAGTAATAATCAGGAAAAAGAAACAATGGACAAAAAAGATGGAAAGAAAGTTCTACTTCACCTTAAAGAGAGCTGTTGTGGAGCTGCTTGCAAGTTACCTTTTTATTTTTATTTTTACCCAGATCATCTTACTGTTCTTTTAACTATAGGTGCTTCCGTAAAACTTCTTTTTGTAGTTTTAAAATATCCTGTAGCGTTTATCCTGAATTTACTCACATTTAATTTTTTTTTGGAAAAAGCAACATTAGGTAACCTGTGTACAATAACCAAGAGTCCAAAGACTATGTAAATCCAGGTGAACAATCAGATGAAAGGAAGAAGGAATTGATGACTGGCTGCAGGTTGCACTTGCAGTATTGATCAGTTAATGCTAATTGTGTCTCTTTAAGTGGATGCCATTTGTTTAGGAGTTTGGGCAGCTGGAGAAGAGCAAATAGTTCAGTACAAAGTGGCGGATTGCTTGTCACTCGGTTCGAAACAACTAAGATAAGCTCCAGAATTGTAAAATAAATTTCCTGTAAACGTGTTTATTGCAACTTTGTAGATTGCTTGTGGAATTAGCTATATAACAGTCAGCATGATCAGAATGAAATGTGGTTTGAACTAAGATGGACAAAATGTATTTTAATGATATTTAAATGTTTTTAAATGTCAAATAACTTAACTTCAAGTGTATCAAAATAAACTACAAAATGCAGCAGTCACACCATGTATCAGAATAAACTAGTGTATTTTTGTATTTTAAAAATACTAAAACTACTTTTACAAGGGAGCATGAAAATTGTTCGCAAACCTTCTATCAATTTATCAGTTTGATCAGTTCCTTTACCATTACACCGACTCACTTGATTAAGTAAACAATGTTTGATAGCACCAGCTGTTCTCTGGCCGAGCAATAAATCTGACGCATGCAACCAGTTAACAGATGAAATATTCACATACATAATTATAAAGTTAATCATAAGGTTAGTTTTAATCAATATTTTAATGTTTAACATTTTGCAAAAGATTTATAATTTTATACTAATTCAGTTACTTGGTGTTTGGTAACGAAGGGCTGCTTTACATCAGCAACAACAACTCAATGACAAACAAGTCATTCATAAGAAGACGGCTAATGGAACCTACATTCATACTGTAGCAACTAGTTTCTAACTTATTAATGATTTGATTGTTAATCATAAATATAATAATATATTATGTGTCAGACAGTCATTCATGCAGTGGTATGCAAAATCATGGTTCTACTAAACAGCTACTTCAAATAGGGTACAATGTTCAGCAATCAAATATTTATTTTCAATCATCAGACATCTGTTTGAAAGCTGGCAGGCTGCATGTTTCCTACCTTCACCACCTTCTTTTATATGGATCAATTCTCTGTTTTGATCTCAACAAGTCTGGGCAAAATTCTGAGTAGGCACCAATCAGAGGCCGCATTTTTATGATGTCATCATGTAGAACTTCTTACAAAGTATTGTACATTATTTTCAAACTACACAAATACAAAACACTAAAGTAGGAAGCCATTTTTTCAACCCGTTCAAATACATTTAATATCTTCTTCTTTCGGCTGCTCCCATTAGGGGTCGCCACAGCAGATCATCCATCTCCATACCCCTCTGTCCTCTACATCTGCTTCTTTCAAACCAACCACTTGCATTTCTTCCCTCACCACATCCATAAACCTCCTCCTTGGTCTTCGCCTTTTCCTCCTTCCTGGTGGCTCCATCCTCAGCATTCTCCTACTGATATACCCCATGTCCCTCCTCTACACATGTCCAAACCATCTCAATCTCTCCTCCCTCACCTTGTCTCCAAAACATCCTACATGCTTTTTTTTGACACTGTAGAAAACAGCAAAAAAAAGTGCAGGAATTTAAGACTAGCTGAGCGAAAAATGCACTCGTCAATGTCGCCATAGAAACTGCCGCATCACTGAGAAAAAGACTCATTATTAAATGCAGCCATGACATAATTTGCTTGTTGGTTATTTATTTTTCTCCACCATGTCCCAAATGTTAGATCGTTTTTAGTACATTAAGCTGGCACCGATTTTCTGTTTGCATTGTAGAAATTGGTTGTTTACTCTAATCATTGACTGTAATAATGGCCACATATTGCTGTTTGCGACTGAGAGGACAACATCGGGCGCTATGATGGATGAAGCCGAGCGGAAAGTACAGAGACGTGTGTCTGCGCTCTGATTAATGGTGCCGCATCATTCGGTGGCCTGTGGGAGGAAACGCTTTTATAGAATAAGAGAGGAAAATCCTCCAGTGATCTTCGGAGATGTGGTGCATATGCGTATGTGTGTGTGTGCATCTGTCTTGTGACAGAAAGAGCTAAAGCTGGTCAGTGAGGGACTATTATAAGATACCTTGTCTTCGTATCAGATTAGTAGTAATATCAGGGAGAGAGGATGGCGGAGACAAGACGCAATGAATTCTCCTGTTTGTTTCAGTTCCCAATTGCATGCATTTGTGTCCTGTGGAAAGCCCTTGATGAGTATTTCTACCCAGGTGTGTCTATGTGTTTCTGAGCCATACTTCTTGTTTTAGTTTCTTCACCTTTTTATCTTGCCTGATTGTGGATTTCCTTTCAAGTTGCTCTTTTCCAAGGTATCGAGAAGGATTATTTGGACCAAAGTGACCATAATAAAGAACATACAGTACATGTCTTTCGACACTTGTTATAATGATTCTCCAGGCGACAACCAACCTGAAGAGTTAATGGAGAGTTAAACTAAACGCTTCACAGAAATATCTTCTAGTTTCATACAGGAACCAATTTGCAGAACATTAAATTGTTTTCTTGTGGCCAGCTTGGTTTCTTGTTGCAGTGCAAATGGGATACAAACAAATGGGTTTTTTTCCATTTACTAAATGATTTGTATAGGTGTGTTTGAGACTGGATTCAGTGTAAATGATTTTTGTGTTAATCTATTGGTTATTTTTTTTTTGGTTTATGAATGAGGAGCTATTTTCAAGCACAGAGAAGGACCTTGCCTTGCTGAACGACTCCCTGGCATAACGTTCTGGTCAGTGGTGCCTTAACTGCTAAGCTACCACTACCAATCCCATCAAAGATTTATAATAATAATGTGTGTGTTTGTGCAAAAGGGAATTTGTAGGAAACCATGGTTCAACGCATACTTCAAGATTGGTATCCATGGATGTGACGTCTGGTCTGTGTAAACACATTCAAAAAACTTTCACTACAACTACAGACTTTCATGGAAGGCAGTATGCTTATTCTTTACAAAAAAGGTGAACGTGGAAGATCTACATTTACTGTCCAATCCTCTTTTTTAATATCCTTATTACTGCTAGATTGTACAGAATTATTATTTTTTTTAAATGGAACAATGATACTATCACAATTAAATTTACAATCCAATCTATTTACAGTATATACGAATCCTCATAGCTGCAAGATTGTATAGAAATTGGCTTAGTGGGAAGCCATTAGACTTAGGAGCTGAAGGTCTTTAGGTCAAATCCCAGCCAGACAAAGCTTTTACTCCTGGGCCTCTAAGCAATTCCCTTAACCTCATAGCTGCTTAGTTGTATGACTGAGATAAATGTAGGTCACTCTGGACAGGGGCATCTGCCAAAATGCTGTAAATGTAACCATTGTCTATACAATCTAGCAGTAATGAGGATTTTTAAATAATTGTATTGGATTGTAAACGTAGTTGTGGTAGTGGCATTCCATTTTCAATTATATATATATATATATATATATATATATATATATATATATATATATATATATATATATATATATACGTATAAAAAAAGAAATATAAAAATTATTGTAAAACATTTGTTTTACTGATGCGCCAAGTCTCAAATCGAGCACCAACATCCTCCATGATGGGCACATTAAAAAAAAGAAGATAAAAATGTGGGAATAAGTTAACTTACGACATTATCATAATTATATATCTTAAGCGATTGACAGCCCTTATATATATATGCTTTTGTGTCAGAGTCCGATCCAACATTGAAAAGTGTCATTGTCATTTTATAACTCTACTGATTTCCGTTGTCACTGACATCAATAAGAAATTCATGAAATACTTAGTCTCACTTCTGTTCTGTTGGTTGAGTTTCCTGGTATTTATATCTTTTTATTCAATTATAAAGACATTTTATACAGTGTGTTTGTGTATTTTTTGGATGACGATTTGATGGAGAAGAAGCATCACAGGAGCGACTTTTAACAGAAAGAATCTGATTATAAACAGAACTGATGAGGATTAAGTATATCTGTTTTGCTGTGAAAGGAAGTTACATTTATGACATTTGACCAATGCTCTTATCCAGAGCAACTTACATTTATCTCACTCAAAACTACTATTGGGTAAAGGGCCTCGCTCAGGGGCCCAGGAGTTGCACCTTGGTGTGGATGGGATTAGAACTAATTATTTTTAAAGCCAATGTCCACTTCCTTAACTACTAAGCTACAACTCCCTAAGGATGCCATTAGAGTCACACACTGAATGGTTTATCATTCATAGATAAAATGATTACCCCTCTTTGATATAACCTTTTACACCAGTAGGTTATGTCTTTTGGAACAATTCATTTATGTTTTATTAAAGTAGAAATGTTCAAATGTATTTTGGGCTGAAAAACATGATTACTTGTCTATATTTTGATTGTTTCCTTTCCAGAATTAGGATTGCTGGTTGTTTTCGTACAATAATTTTTGTTGTTGTTTGATTACATACTGAATTTAGGTTTTTCTTTCTTTAGCCAACCTGAATTCTGAGGGCTGAACATCTTTTTTTAGGCTTTCTTACAAATCTGAACAATTTCTCACATTGAGAAAGCTACACTTAAGCACGACTGGCCAGAACCACTCTACCCTCTCTACTCAATGGAAAGAACTCTGAAGCACTCTGACCACTATAATGGCTGGTGTGATATTATTTGGATAGTGGCTCATTTTTAGTAAAGCACTGACACACTGGTACAGTATGAGCGTATTAGATGCAGCAGCATTACTGAGGTTTTAAAACATGTACAAGTCTTTGGGATTTTTCAGACAGTTTGTTCCAAGAAAGTATCCTTACTGTAGACAAAATCATATATATATATATATATATATATATATATATATATATATATATATATATATATATATATATATATAATGTTTTTCCTTATATATGTGTGTTGATTGATTTGTTGTCTTTGTGGTCTGTGTCTGTCAAACCTCCTAGTTCTATCCATTTTGCAGTATCTTTTATTGAACCCTGAAACCTTCTTTAAGAGCTGACCAGACAAGATTGTGTGATTGCACAGGTTTGATTAAGCATGCCTGAGACACATTTATAGCACTGCTGGACTTGGTGTGCTTATAGAGGTTTTATGAGAATGTGTGTGGTAGCCTTTCAGTAATGAGTGTGTGTGTATGTGGGTGTGTGTGATAATTGTGTTATAAGCGTGTCCACTAATTGAAATCATGTACTGCACCAAGAAAGCAGTTTTCGGATTTGAAAAAAAAAACTTTTATTGGCTCCGAAATGCCTTATTTAAAGGCCACATGATAATAAGAAACATTTCCTCCTTACAGTTCCTGGATCTGTGCCATTCCAACAAGTAATTGTTTATAGTGTATTTTCAATTATTACAAGCCATTTTTGGATTAGCGTTTTCCGATAGAGCGCGCCACTTTGTAGTGTGTAATGGCAATCAAATTAGTCACTATGCTTGTAGTACATTCCTTATTAAAATTGGCAGTAACAGGCACCAATCAGCATTTCTCTCATACAGCTCTAAAGGCCAGTACAGGGTTTGATCCCAAGTTTGCGATACAGCCTGTGTATTAAATATTCTTAATATCTAAATCCAGATTCTCCAGATTCCTCCTACGTCTTTAAACATGCCTGGAGGTAAACCAAGTTTGTGAACAGTATAGGTCCCAGTACCGATCTGGGTTCACTGGGATAAAGCAATTAAAAACATTCACATTGCATAATCACATTGCTGTATTAATAACTAATATGATCATGACATGGGATAGAATATATTTTGTTTTTATTTGACTGAGATTTAACAAAGTCATTATTCTTTTAATAAAGCAATTGTAATAAAAGATTCACAGTAAGCTTAGGTTGATAAGGGAACTTATCAGAAATTACAGATAGATTCCAGCTCTGGTGATTTATCACACGTTTCACGTATTCTCATCCGTCCCAGCCCGATGAAGTGCTCGTTATCAAGCTGATGAGATTAGATAAGGTGTGTTAAAGATGTGTGCAAACCTGTGAGACAGCAGGAGCAGCATGAGAAGATGAGGTAATAAATTTGAACAATAACCACTAGAAACCTTGAAAAGATATAAACGTGCGATTCAAACGAGAAGGCAAGATTTTCACTTATACCTTTTTCTTGTTGGAATTTGTGCTATATATATTTTTTTTTATGTATTCTTGTGTATTTATAGAATTTCATTTCAGCACTAACATTAGAACAGGTGCTAAGAACCTTTATAGGTTCATGTGTGACCATTGATCTCTGATTGTCTTGTGGGCTTCAAATCTGATCTATTTTACTTTTACTTGTTCCAAAATGTAAGCAAAAAACCCTCAAACTTACATGACTTTTTTTAAAGCATTTGATTGGATTGATTCCAGATGCTGAGCTACTCTTCGGCACCAGATGCCCTGAAATATTATGATTTTGAATTGTTTTGGTATTTATATTCATTTAGAGCAGGGGTGTCCAATATTTTCCAAAAAGAGCTGGTGTGGGTGCAGGTTTTCATTCCAACCAATCAATGGTCATGCCTGAAAGTCATTAAAAAAGAAGAATGAAAACCTGCACCCACATTGGCGCTTTCTGAAAAAGATTGGACACCCCTGATTTAGAGCAATCCATTTTTAATTCAAAAAATGCATTTACATTCCCTTTTTTAATTTTATTTTATGGCTATTCTAAACATTTGTTTGAGTAAAATCATACAACATAGTCCAAATTGCATAGAATGACATGTACAATTACCCAGTGTGTTTAAAGTATAAATTATACTCAAAATTTTTGAAACAAAAAGTCTAATCTTTTAAGCTTTTTTTTTTTTTTTTTTTTCGGTTTCAGATTCAGAGAACATGTGCCCTAATTAAAATCCACCCAAAATATGACTATCTAGACTTTTAAACAGAGTACAGAAGAGTGGAAAACAGAGTCTCGAAGGAGTAAACAAACTACATGAGGAGTGGAAAACAGAGTATAGGAGGAGTAAATAGAGTAAAGGACGAGTGATAGAGGATCTCAGCAACAACCTGTGCAGCTCTGGGAAATTCTGTGTCCAGGAGGATTAAGGCAGTTCTAGAACAATGGTGCTCACACAAAATATTGACACTTCGGACACAGGCTTAGGGTTGACAATAATGGCTGTATGTTGAGTTATTTTTAGGGGACAGTAAATCTGTACTGCTATACAAACTGCTCACTGACTAAAATATATCCAATTTTTATTTCTATAGTATTGTCCCTTAAGAAAATATAATAAAATGGATTCTGAAATGTACATATATATGAGTTTGTAAATGTATGTGGTTCAGACATACAGCAAATCACAAGAAATTACCTGCATTTACATTTCTGTAGCTAGATAATTGGACATTGTCTTATAACCTTTTACAATGCTGTGTTTTCCTCTACTCAGTTTTCGTAGTTCAATCTCCGGCAAATCGTTCCCGTTTTGAAGATACACAAACATATATACTAACATTGGTTTTTTATAGTTCTCAGGTTGCAAGAGCAAAAAAACCATATGGCACACAGCAAGCACACGTGGGTGAAAAACTGGGATGATGCTTATTGCCGAACAATAAAAACGGTGATCAATAAGCAGTGACTGTTCTAATGCTGGGTGCACATTATGTGTATTTTAATAGTCCTTTGCAATTGGTTGCTTACTTCATACTGCGCTTATTAGTTTATTGTCTTTTGAAATTGGTGGAACTTTAGCCATGTCAACACTAATACATTTTTGTTTGAAAACGCATATTTCCCTTTCTCAGATTTGCCTTCCTTCCACACCGAGACTCGTTTTTAGTCAAGGAAATGTAGCTTTTTGACAACACACTCCAAAGAGGATTCATTTAAAGCAGTGTGGCCTGTGAAAACGGAGGCTTTTAAAAAAGTAATGTGACTGATCCAGCCAAGATGGTGGCCGACATTGTACAGCGATTTTGTTGTCTGCTCTCCATTTTGACAGCCTTGTAAAAGAAGAATGTCAGTTTGTACATACTCCAGATTGCTCTTCTTTAAAGAAGACAGAATGTTTACTAGTGAACTAGAGGGCACATACGTTTTTGTTTTGGCACGTCTCCCAGATTCTTTTCTCGCTCGTTTTTGCAACTTTATGCTACAATGCTATTTGCAGCAACAACTCCATGTCACTGTCGGTCCATTTTGAAAAAAACTAGTTTTCTTTCCTTGAAATTGCCGCGACATTTAGGATGCATTATTTTAGACAATAAAGCTGTTTTCAAAGGTATTTGGCTTACTGTAGATGTAGCCTTGAATTCAGTCTAAAGTAAAGTACGAGCCAGGCCCCCTCCTACACCAGTGGCTATTCAACTGCTTAGACATCATCATTCCCAAGCCTCTGTTCACAAGTTACTTATTATAAACTTTCTTTTGGCTTCTCCCATTAGGGGGCGCCACAACGGACCATCCGCATGTTTGATTTGGCACATGTTTTTACGCTGGATGCCCTTCCTAACGCAACCCTCCCCATTTATCCGGGCTGGGACTGGCACTAAGGCTTGTGCAACCCTAATGGCTGGGGGTGGTCCCCTGACCGGGGATCGAATCCTAACCACTAGACCACCAGGGAACCTTCACAAGATACTTATTATATGAGTGGAAAATAATTGTAGCTTACATTACATTACAAAATAACACCTAAACATGCTCTTGTGTCCAGTGTTCCTGTCCCTATGTTCTCCCTACCTCTAGATGGAGTTCTCTTCAATTGGAGATACTCTGTACATCTGGGAATGGTTCTACATCAACAGCCTAATGATTAATGTTACTGTAATTAAAATCAACAGTCTACTACAATGGTTCAGGACCACAGGTTGCATGAGGAGTTTGGAATCCAAGTGCAACTGAACAGTAAACCTCAACAATGATGGAGCTGTAATGAATAGACAAGAGTCTGGTTCCTTTCAAGGTTTCTTCCTCATAAAGTCTCAGGGAGTTTATTTTTGCCGCAGTCGTCTCCGCTCACTAGGGACAAACTTACAATTATAATTAACAAACTTTCGCCACTAAACATAAACATTCTTTCATACAACTTTATAATCTCTTTATCTCTTTGTTTTGTTTTTTCTTTATCTCCTAGCTGGCTGCTTTGAGATGATTCACTGTTAAACATGATTAACAAATAAAAATAAATTGAATGGAAAAAAAAGGACACTTGTCTATTTATCCACATATTTACAGCTAATACTATCAATCTGCTTATGATTATTACATGGTTATTCCTTTTTATTTAATGCATTGGTTTGAATATTTATCTTTTTTTCTTTTTTTTTTTTACAATTACAAGAATCATTCAGAGCAAATAAATAGAAATATGAAAAAAAATGGAAATAGAATAGAAATAGAGAAAGCACATCACATACAAGTCATGCATATAAAAACCTTAACCCAAATCAATTATTTGTATTTCTTGACCTAGAAATCTGCTCATAGTACATGAGCCCCTTCTATAAGGATAAACCAGTTGATACATAATAGAACAATAGGTTCCCTGGTGGTCTAGTGGTTAGGATGCGGCGCTCTCACCGATGTGGCCCGGGTTCCAACCCCAGTCAGGGATCCAACCCCAGCCACTCTTAGTGCTGGTCCCAAGCCTGAATAAATGGGGAGGGTTGCATTAGGAAGGGCATCCAACGTCAAAACGTGCCAAATCGAACATGCGGATGATCTGCTGTGGCGCCCCCTATTGGGAGAAGCTCAAAGAAAGAAAGTTGATACATAACAATAGAATATATTAAAATCACGTAAGACTACTTTTAATGAGACCAAATTGCTGTTTCAAATTTAGTCTCATTACAGTATTTTTATCATTTATTCGTGAACAAATTACACCAAACACACTTCTATTAATATCAGCCTTAATGTGATGACAGAAAAATCAGACCGAAAATCATTTTCTGAAAGCATTCTTGCTTGTTTTTTTTTAAAAACGAATTTCATAAATACCCACAAAAATGAGGTGAATCATAAATCATGCATTTGTCACAATTCTGTCTTTGAGTCAACTCAGACAATCTCAATAATTAATATGTGAATAAAGTGGAAGAGATCTCTGTGCTGTGTTTTGAGCTTATTTCAATAAACAACAACATTTTGAGCCTTGTTTTATTCCATCGATCTGAAATATGCACCTCCCATAAACTCTCACAGGGTTTACACTAATATACAAAGATTTATGGACAAAGGTTTGTGGACACCAGACCATAAGATTTGTTTCTGCTGTTTGAAAATCCCATTCTGCATTTACTGTAGTCCCCATTTGCTGTTATAATACCCTACACTCTTCTATAAGTTCTAGATTTTGGAGTGTCTTTGTGGAGATTTGTGCTCATTCAGCCACAAGGGTGTTAAAAAGTCAGGGATTAATGGTGCACTCAGTGTTTCAGTTCATTTCAATGGGTTTGAGGTCAGAACATTCTAGCAGAAGATCTTTCCTCTCCAACCCATTTAAAGCATATCTTCGATGAACTGGCTTTGTGCATAAGGTGCTGTGATGCTGGAATAGGTTTGAAGCTCCTAGTTCAAGTGTAGGATTCTATACAATACATATACAGTTGTGTATCTTCAAATTTTGGGCACCAATTTGTGGAAGAACCACTTATAGCTGGAAAAGTCACGTGTCAATGCTCTTTCCATATAGTGTACTTTATGCACCCTGCATGTGTCAGTGACTATTTATACAAACTAATACTATGCTATTAAACTCGATGTGGCTTTTCTTGTGCCTTTTTTGCATCAGATTTTGCCGCTGAAGTTTCAGACCATTACATTTCCATTACCATTTTTCTCCCATTATATAGATCTGTTTTTCTTTTGTTTGTTTGTTTTTTTAGGCTGATGAATGCTTTAAGTCCTGCATGTATTCTTGGTAATAATTTAAATTAGAAATTTTAATGACATACTAGTGTTATTTTTGTGTTGTATTGTACACACTATACTGTGTATAAAAATTAATCAAAGATGGGAGTTCCAAAGTTTCAAAGAGATGGACAGAGTGTGTGTATATGTGTATTAGATAGAGAGAAAGAGGGGGAGAGAGAGAGAGAGAGAGAAAGAGAGAGAGAGAAACAAAATTAGAGTAATATTGGAGATGACGTTGGATGAAATGGGAAATGTAATTAATTAATTAATTTAATAGATTTTTGACTGTCTGAAAAAATGAAAGATGCCATATAGTGTGTGTGTGTGTGTGTGTGTGTGTGTGTGTGTGTGTGTGTGTGTGTGTGTGTGTGCGTGTGCGGACCCCTAGTACACCGGCCAAGTCTTGAAAGCAGCACTTTAAAGATAATGAGCCTCTGCAATTTTGTTGGACCCGTTTCCCACACCTCGTCTTTCACTATTTCATCATGCAATAATAAGCTTCCTCTGAATGAAAGTATGTGTGTCTCAGTGAAATGTCTCTATATTGTCTGTCTGTAAACTCACACTAGTTAATTTAATTAAAAATAAATGATAAATAAGGGGAAAAATGAAAATAGAATTACGAACTGACTGAAGCAGTGTTATAAGATGATAAGAATGAGGATCTTCAAGTCCTACTGTCTTTTCTTTGGGTTACTGATCGGAAAGTTGGGGGTTCCTCACTATTGCCAAGCTGCTACTATTGGGCTCTTGAGCAAGGCCCTTAACCCTCTGTGCTCCATGGGCACTGTATCATGGATGCCCAGCTTATGAACAAGTTGGGATAGGTGAAGAAAAGAATTTCACTGTGTTGTATATGTGAAAAAAAAAGGCTATTCTATTAAATAGGAAAGGAGTTATCCATTACCTCAGTATAAATATCCAATTCATTGATATTCCTTAGTTTTTTCCTAGCTATTTAAAACAGGAATTAAAATGGAATAAATATTAATATACAGGTATACAAAGCCTGTCAAAAGATTTTTTTAATTCTTTAAAAAAAATGTTTTAAACACATGGATGTTGCTTTTTTTAAAGTATATATATATATATATATATATATATATATATATATATATATATATATATATATATATATATATATATACAGCAAACTAGACACAAACACAAGAATTGGACAGTGAATGACTTGAAGGAGTTTCTGTACACAGATTTGTCCAAATGTGAGATTTTTACTAATTCTTACAGAATTTTTTAAATTCTAACTATAAATTAAATAAGATAGAAAACAGGAGAGAATTTGATCACAGACTGCCCCAACCCCACAGTCAATTATGAAGGTGGAAGCTTATTGGTTTGGGGTTATTTTTGAGCAGGGAAGATTGGAGACTTATTCTGGGTGAAAGGAACCAACATGGCGTCCATTACATACTTCAACACTACGCAATTCTGTCTGGACTGCGGCTTATTGGAAGCAACTTTACTATACAACAAGAGAATGACCTGAAACATAAGCCCAAGGTCTGTAGTGCTATTCAGAGATCAAACATATCGGACATTGTCAGGAAGGTTATCCATCATGGAATGGCCTGCCTAGTCACTGCACCTAAATTTCATCTGTTTATTTTTGGATGTGTTTGATCAACGTAAGACTAAGTGGTTCCAAATTTCCAAATAATCATGGCACTGCAAACTTACAACTCAATGCACTGTGAATGTCTAATATTCTTACCACATTTCCACACTTTGCAGCGCTCCTATTCACCCAGGTTGAAGTTGATTCTTGTTTACTTTAAATACAGTCACACCCTATAAAAAGAGACTGGTTTACACACTTACTCGCTTATATTCGCTTAGACCCTGAGCTTGTATCACTGACTTTACCAAGTCTATTAGTTCAAACTACCTGCTTTTGAATTACCGGTCATGGACAACTGTGCCTTTATTGCTGTATTTATACTGTTGAATGATCACTTGGCCTGCTTCTGTTCTGTTCTCTGACCAAGAGTTTCACTTCCTGTTTTGGCTTTGTTTGCTGTGGATTCAATAGAATACTTTATCTGCCATTACATTTGTCAATCCATGTGTTAAGTGGCAGGAGGTAAAATTATAGTCTTTATCTACATCTATTTTAAAGTAAAATTCCCAAAAGCATTTACTGTCTTTATATCGTTGATCTAGATTTCAGTCATATATATAATATTAAGAAAGAAAGAAAGAAAGAAAGAAAGAAAGAAAGAAAGAAAGAAAGAAAGAAAGAAAGAAAGAAAGAAAAAAAAGAAAGAAATATATATTACAACATTTATTGTCAATGCATAGAACAGATACACAGCAGTAAAATGCAGTTTAGCGTCTTTTAGAAGTGCAAATAGTAGCAATTGTGCAGATTATTATGCAAATATATGTGCAGCATGTAATATATAAGTGGACAAATGTAAAGCTAATAAATATAAAGACTATTGCAGTGACAAATGTGCATGAGCTATTGAGTAAGTACAACAAATAAATATAAAGGCTCTGAGCAGTGTAAAGATAAGTGTAAAGAGATGGTGAGCAAGTACACTAAGAATACATACAAACATCCAGTAAATATGAACGAATGTTTGAAAAGTTCTATAAGTGCAGGATGTCTGTAAGGCCAAATATGTGTAGAGTATATCGGATCCAAATATTTACAATACTTAAATTTTTGCTAATAGACATGATGGGCATTTAATGTATGTTTTTATAATATCCAGTTGTTGTATGTTTATAGACATTTCCATCTATGGCATTTGCCAGATGCTCTTATCTAGAGCGACTGACATTTATCTCATTCATACACATGAGCAAAAGGCGTTAAGGGCCTTGCGCAGGGGCCTTGGGCAGCTTGGTGTGGCTGGGATTTAAACTCACAACCTTCAACCACAACTTTCAGATCCAAAGCCTTAACCATTAAGCTACCAACTCCACTATAGATCTGAAACAACAGGCATGGTTTCTGTTCAGTTTAAAAAATATTAACGCTTTGTACAAACATCAAGCATATCAATACTGCACAAATTACACACAACATATATTTGCAGTTAACGCATTATAGCCCCTTATCCAGAATGACTTACAAGTATCCAATGTGAACAACTAAGCAGTTGAGTATTAAGTGCCAAGTTCAAGAGCCCATCGGTGGAAGATTGGCAGTGCTGGGATTTGAACTCACAACCTTCTGTTCAAAAGTCCAATAATTTAACCATTGTGCTACTACGCAAACTTACGCTTGTTTTAAGCTATATAAAGGGAACTTGTTCATTGTTCAATATTTCTTTATGTTTACCCCATGCCCTGTTATAAACCCATATGTCCAAATTTCCTGGTGTCCCAGTATTATCTTTATTGTGCCAGGCAGTTCTATGCTTGAAAGAGCTTATATCTGCCAACTAAAGTATAATAAACATCTTTTGGCAACCCCTTGGTGAATCACAGTGGTGAGAGGTTGTAAGAATTTGTTCTAAGAGCTTCTGAGTGGCAGAATGTTAAAGCGTTTGCCCCATCAATCGATATTGTTTGCAGTCATATGGGATGCACTTATAAAGGAGCTTCATCAACTGTATAAATAAATCTCTATGTACAGTAGTAACTTTAATACTAACTGTAAGTCACTTATGGTCTACATATTATTAGGTATTGTGAGGAAAGATCAGTAATCCGTTCACACTGAGTAGGGGTGTACAATATTTCTTGTTTAAATGCATGAATACACTGGTGTATCTAAAACCTAAATTTCAAAAGGTACCAGAAATCCATATTCTATTCATAATAAAACCAAACAACCGAACAATAAAGCATATTAAATGATTACACTGAAAACATGAAATTTTAAAATGTTTAAAGGGACTTATAGACAGGCCAATTCAGCACCTGGACAGAGACATCATGCTATTGAAATAGATGAAGTATGCAGTTAGCATAGTGAATACTCAAATATCCAAGGCCTTCCATGAAAAAGACGTTTTATGGATGGACGCATTTGCATTTCATGTTTATGTGACATTATTCTGAAATTGTTCCACAATTTCTAGACACAGTCTTTCATAGATTGCTGATCTCTGACCATCTTTACTTTTAAAAGACTCTGCCTACCTAATACACTGACCAGGAATAACTTTATGGCCACCGATCAGTCTGCCAAAACAGTCCTGACCACTAACATTAACTTCTTCAGCAATGTGAGCTACAGGAGCTCATTTGTTGGATCAGCACCACATGGACCAGCCTTCGCTCCCCCTGTCACTGGTTCACCACTGTTCCTTTCTTGGACCACTTTTGATCGATTCTGACCACTGTAGACTGGGAATCACCCCACAAGATCTGCAGCTTTGGAGCTGTTCTGACAAAGTCGTCAAGACATCACAATTTGGTCCTTGTCAAACTCACTCAAATCCTTATGACCATTTTATCTGCTTTAAAGATATCAACTTTGAGGACTAATTGTTGCTGCCTAAAATATCCACCCACTAACAGGTGCCACGATGAAGAGATAATCAGTGTTATTCACTTTACCAGTCATAAAGTTATAATGTCATAAATTATACCAAATCATCTTACTGACCTGTTGACAATTAATCAAATTAGCTGCAAAATGTTTCTCCAATGTTTAATGCTAATAAGACTGTTTTCTGACTTTTGTTTTTACTTTTTTTCACGTGTTACAGCCATTACATTTAAAATAAACTGATTTTTTCCTTAAAATTGTTTAAACATTTAAAGTGTATTGTTGTGTAATAAATGGTGTTTCCCGGTCACACTCTTGATGTCACCCAAATGAGGATGGGTTCACCTTTTGAGTCTGGTTCCTCTGAAGGTTTCTTCCTCATAACATCTAAGAGAGTTTTGCCTTGCCACAGTCACCATGGCTGCTCATCAGGGATAAATACACATCATTCAACTTAACTCTTAAAGTCTGTAAAGCTGCTTTGAGACAATGTCTGTTGTAAAAAGCGATACAGAAATAAACTTGACTTGACTTGAATGTTCTATTGTGAATAAAATATGGGTTTTTATGATATGCTAATCATTGCATTCTGTTCTTATTAACATACACAGTGTCCACAGTGTCCCAACTTTTTTGGAATTAAGGTTGTATATCAGTTGCACTAGTGTGCCTTGATGTCCAATAATAGTGCACATATTAAATACTATTCCCACTCTACTTCAGAAACCAAGAGTAAATACATCCTATAAATCAATTACATAGAACATAGAACTACCTTTACCTACAATAACTTTCAACATTTTACATTTAAAATTGTTTTAAAAGAATATTCACACACTTTGCTTCAGTTTATTATAGTTTGAGAAAAAATGTTATGCATTAGCAAGTTTTTTTTATATTTAGCCATTCACATTTGATATTTTTATTGTGGTATCTCTTTGCTTGGCATCAACATAAATGAAAACATGGTATAAATTACAATACATATATCATCTTATACACTAAATAATACATGCCTGTCCAGTGTGATATAAAATGACATCTACATTTAGCAGACGCCCTTATGACCTCATGAAGGGCCTAAATTCCTTGTATGGGCATTTCTCTTGAAAAAAGTGTGCACACAGTAACCAGAGCGACAGCAATTTTCATTGAATATATCACTTGCTTTTGGTATACTTTTTAATTTCTGTGCTGTTGTAATATGTGAATTTTCTACCAGGGTGAATAAAGTGATCCATTGATCCACCTGTGCATCCATCTGTCTGTCTGTACATCTGTCCATCTGTCCGTCCGTCCATCCATCCATCCATCCATCCATCTGTAAGTGCAACCATCCAACCGTATATCTATCCATTAGTATGTCCATCCATTCATGCCACATGTCCATCCATCCATCCATCCGTCCATCCATCCATCCATCCATCCATCCATCCATCCATCCATCCATCCATTCATATGTCCATCTCTCCAATTATACAGCCATCCATCCACTGATCCATCCATCCATCATTCATATTTATGTGCATCTATCCATCTGTACATCCATTTATCCTCATGTCCATCCATCCATCCATCCATCCATCCATCCATCCATCCATCCATCCATCCATCCATCCATCCATATGCCCATATGCATCCATGAATCTTACTGTACTGTATGACTGTCTATCCACCTATCCATCTTTTCATCCATCTTTTCATCCATCCATCCATCCATCCATCCATGAATCCATCTATCCATTTGTACATCCTTCCATCAATCCATCTATCCATTTGTACATCCTTCCATTGATCCATCTATTTGTACATCCATCCATCCATCCATCCATCCATCCATCCATCCATCGGTACATCCATCGGTACATACAAACACTTACACTCCTGTGAATAAGATGTTTCTATGGAAGTAATTACCTATTAGAACAAGCACACTGATATAAACCTTCCATTGAATTCCTGTGATACATATAGCTCTACATTTTATATTCAGTTTTTTTTTAAGTTTAATTTAATCTGCAACAGTGTGGTGCCACAACCTTCAGCAAGAGAAACTGAAAGAAGATGAATTAATGAAATGCATACTGCAACCATTTTGTAGTACTTTTACAAAGATAATTAAAGATTAGGGTACTTACTGTTTTCAAGGTTGCTTATTGTGTACACAGTTTATGGCTTATTATGGACGTTCCATGTGTATATGTGTTTTTATTCAAACTCTTCTGTGAATCCACATAAATACAAAAATCAGTAGAACCCTATAGAGCTGCCTGAAAATGTTTTTTAATTACAAATCAGTCGAAAGATTTAATCCTTGAATGTTGGAGTGAAACCGGCGAACAGGTGCCGCCACATCACAGCTTTTTAAGTAACCCTGGTGTGATGCTGTGTTTCCCTGAGTGTTGACAGCCTCTTATTCCAGCATGGAAAGAGAGGATCAGCGAGGGTTTACAATGCAAGTCCTTCATTTTTTTCTTATGAGAATATTCTGTTTAATCTACTCCTCTCTTTGTACATGGATGTGTGTGTTTGTTAAACAGACAAATGAATAAGAATATGAAATATTAATTTTGATTTGTCATGGATCACTGGTTGGCTTTAAATATGTAGCATTTACTAAAGAATATGGAGCTCGGCTGCTCTGGGATTTTGTTTCTGGAATTATTCGAATAGATAAAAGCTGTGTGTGTGTGTGTGTGTGTGTGTGTGTGTGTGTGTGTGTGTGTGTGTGTGTCACTTAGTCAGTCAGAGTGAGAAGGTCATCAGTATGAAATCTGATAAAATCCCAATGAAGTGTGATCTTATTTGTCTATCTATCTATCTATCTATCTATCTATCTATCTATCTATCTATCTATCTATCTATCTGTCTGTCTGTCTGTCTGTCTGTCTGTCTGTCTGTCTGTCTGTCTGTCTGTCTGTCTGTCTGTCTGTCTGTCTGTCTATTCGTTTTTAATGAGCTGTCTTGGCATGCCAAACATGTTCTAATTCCCTTTTTTCCTTACTAATTAAAAGTATGAGTTAACTGAGCTCCCATGACATGAATGTGTTAACCTGGCAACATTCATTCAACCAACTATCACCAACTATTTGTACATATTAAAATCCACACTGGAGATTCATTCCTGTGATTCCTCTATAATTTCTACCTAAAATGGGAATTGCAGTCACCCTAATATAAATGGATCGCAGGAGATTCGCTGATGCTTTTGTTCAAGGAGTTGATTTTTCAATAGTGCGAGATCCTGTAATTATGTACTTCAATGATAGACATGATAATGAAGTAATATATAATGCAGCCATAACCTCACTGATGGAGTAAAAGTGGCTGATGGAGTTGTAGTTCATATGTTTACTTCTAGAAAAGAAAAGATACTTTCTAAAACTTTTTTCCCCCTCAATATAAAGAAGAACAGATTTGGATACATGAGATACAATATATGAACAAAAGTATTGTGACAAATTTTTTTCTTAACAAACTGCAACCACAAGTGCTTTGCATGTAGTAACATTACATTTTAGATCAACTAAAAGACCTAAGCCACATTTGGAGGCACACAATTGTTGCTTAACATAGGTTAAACTGGAAGATTACCTTCTATGAACACCTTTGGGATGAATTGGAATGCTGACTGCACCCCATGCCTCCTCACCTACCTGTATGAACCCCGGCTCTCCACAAGCTCACTCAAGTCTAGCAGAACATCTTCCCAGAAGAGTGGAGGATATTATTAGAGCTAACAGGGACTGGAATGGAATGCTCAAAAAGGGCTCAGGTGTCCACAGACTTTTGTCTGTATAGTGTATATAATACAACCATTAAACAGATTGAAAGCATGATTAGGCTAATTAGGAAGTAATTAGTGAAGAATAAAGTAGAAGGATTACAGTAATATACAGAATACATTTTGTGTGGATATGAGCTAGGAAAGTGAATGAAAAATTGTACACCTGGTGTGTGTGTGTGTGTGTGTGTGTGTGTGTGTGTGTGTGTGTGTGTGTGTGTGTGTGTATGTCTAAAGCAGGTACAAACATACACAGCTGTATTAAATCACCATGTGATCCAGTCTGTTTGCTTTGTAAAATGAATGGGTTTTTATTCATTCATTTTTAAAGCTGACACACTTGCAATGGCGTCCCTAGAGCTCAATGGAGGAGATTATGTTCTTCGGATTTTTTGTTCACCCTTTTTACCCAAACACTCACACACCTGCTCAAGTGTCCTCCACCACCATCTTTCTCCCTGTATAACATCCACAAGGTAGAACTGTAACACACAGCCAGGACTTGTGTCTCTGTATCTCATGTACAGGTGCACACTCTGGTTATCTGTGTGTGTTGTGTGTGTGTGTGTGTGTGTGTGTGTGTGTGTGTGTGTGTGTGTGTGTGTGTGTGTGTGAAGGTCATTTGGGCATAGTGTTTAGAGAATTGCTTAAAAAGTGCACAATAATTTAGATATTTGCACTTATAATTTTATTTATAAAAGGTTTTCGCTGTATTTACCACTGAGATACCACTATAAAAACGTTGTTCCTCCCAAAAATACAAGTTTGCATAAGTAAATTAAAATACATACTACAAAAATAGTTGGACGGACGGACGGACGGACGGACGGACGGACGGACGGACGGACGGACAGACAGACAGACAGACAGACAGACAGACAGACAGACAGACAGATAGATAGATAGTTGTTTTATGATTTTCTGCTTTTGATCTCTGAGTTATCCTGTATTTGTTGTTTGCTGCTCATCTGATGTTTTGCCTGACTTGTACTCCATTAGCCGGATTACATTTTGAATTTGTCTGCAAGCCTTTCAGTAAAATCTGTCTGAACTGCGATCGCATCAGTCTGAGCCTTTATTATATGACATAAATATTACCTTTTTTAGACATTAAAAAAAAACACTGTCTACACAATTAAAATGATGGTTTGGTCTGCTGGTAATTTTTTACCTCTTTACTGTTTATAAATAAACCTCACCTATACATTATAGAAAGATAATGGCGATTATTTATTGAAGCTCATTAACTTCTGCATTGTTGTTCCTGTGCAGAAATAACCCCAGAGGTGCAATTGTAACTGATGACACCATTAGACTTGATGTTATTCAAGACAGACCACTTGCTAATGTTAGATTAGCTACATTAAACAGTGGAGACATACAACAGCAGCATTAATGATAATGATGATGATGATGATGATGATGATGATGGTGGTGATAAACAGCTCAACATTTGGGGCATGTCTCTTCGGGAAGGTGCTTTCTGAACCCATAGCTGGTCTATTTGTTTTAAACTCACCATGTTGGAGAGATTGCACTTCGGTGAGATGCCAAGTAGTATTACACAGGCAGTGCTGGGAGGCAACCAATCTTCCATTCGCCTCTTTTTCTTCTCGCTTACATCTTCTGCTTTACTTTGCTCCCATGTGCATGTTATTTATCCTGCTTGCTGTAGGCTGTTGTCCTCACAGCCTGGATCTGGTAATATGTGTTTTATTTATATTTACAGTGGAAAAGCAACAGTCAAATATGTACTTAGGTTTACTTAAGTGATTTCAATGAATTATATCCATGATCCAGCTTGTTGTAAGTGTAAGTGGGATCTTTTCTGGCTGTAGTGTGTGTGTTTGTGCTAAGCTCTGATTTACTGCGGCCCACTGTTCAGAATTTGCATATGTTTCCCAGAAACGTGGCCAGGATTATTGCTTTAACCAATAGCACACAGTCAACGGAGGCATTATTCTGCTCTGCATTTCTACCGCTTATCCCTTTCAGTAATGTGTTTATAGCAGAGGACATTCAGAGTGCCGTCTCATTATCGGCCCCTAATCAGTGAAGCTTTTTTCTGTAATGGTTTAATGGGCCTTCTTTATGGCAGAACCATACAGCGTGGCCTTTTGTGATGACTTGTACGGTCTATTACTTATAAGGCTTTCACTGTTATACTTAATTACCAAATACCCTGCTGCTTCACTGTGTCTCACACAAAAAAGAATTATTTGTTGTATTGCAGTACTGATGAATATGACCTTATGACAAAATGAATCGAAATCTGTGCTCAGGGTGATGAAAAGTGTAATTAAATGGTCCTATTAATTAAACATGCATTTCATCTAGTTGCTGTTCATTGTTCAGTGCTGAATTTCAGAATTGTTTGTAATTGTATTGTCCTGCAGTACAGACAGAGTTCCTAAAAACCCAATAACATATAGAATAGATGCATATTTCTATATGTTCTTGGGACACCTGACTTTTCCAGCTACATGTGGTTCATCTCCAACCTGTTACCACAGTTAGAGGCACACAATTGTATAATTGTATAGGACGTTGTTTGGATGCGATAAAGCGAAAATCTTCTTTCACTTTCACTAATAGGCCCAAGTCAAGTTTCATGAGGATATGGTTTACATATGAGATCTTGAGTGGCCTTCTATTGTGATGTAGACGTGGAAGCAGAAGGTGTAGAATCCAAATGAAAACAGTCCAATATACAAACGGTACACAGGTAAGAATGTAAAATCCAAGGAAACAGAAACAAGATCAGTACATGGTAGAACAATGAAAAGGCAACTAAAAACAACAGCTTGGTATGAAATGGAGAAATTACAATACACAAATGTTTTGCGTGAGCAAGGCTTAAGAATACTATAAACCTTTAGCGCCGATGTGCTCAGTATTTGGGTGATGGTTCCCTCACGAGGAGGAGGGATTGCAGCTGCAACCATTGCAAAAAATAAAGTCCTGAACTAAACCCTACTGAACATCTTTGAGATGAATTGGACCACTGACTGCACCACAGGTCTCCTCACCTCACATACATCAGTACCTGACTTAACTAGCGCCTTTGTGGCTGAATGATCACAAATCTGTATTAGCACACTCTATAATCTAGTGGAACACCTTCCCATAAGAATGAAGGTTATTATAGCAGAAAAGAGGATTAAATGTGGACTGGGATGTTCAAAAAGCACATATCATATTATGACCAGGTGTCCACAAGCTTTTGTCTGTATGGTATACATATACAGTATCTCACAAAAGTAAGTACACCCCTTACATTCCAGCAACCATTTTAGCATATATTCTCAAGGGACATTACTTGAATACATATGAATGCTATATTTTAGATTAAAAAGTGTGCTGCTTGTATAGCAGTCTAAATAGCTGGCAACAAAAGTGAGTACACCCTATTTTCAGAGAACAGTAATTCTGTACTGATATACAATGGCTGCTAAAAAGTAAGGGGTGATACTGTATATATACACATACAAACACACACACGTACATGTGAAAATATTTAATCGCGATTTAATTATTTAATCGCATGATTGTAATGAGTAAACTTGTGATCAATCACAACTTATTCACATATTTGTATCTGTTCTACATGTACCTTATTTAATCGTTTTCAACAAGCAACATTGGCATGGACAAATATTAACGCTTTATGCAAATGTTTGTTTATTATTAGTGAAACCAAACTCAACATAGAGCATGAAGACAAAATATTCTTGTAGATGGTTTAAAGTTATAATGTTTTAAATTACGTAAGTCATCATGACACCAAACAGGACTTTTGCTACAGTATGTTTCCACATGGACGGTTTTAATTGGCGGATGATGCCTGATTTAAAACATGGTGCATCAGTAAAACAAATGTATAGTGATATATATATATATATATATATATATATATATATATATATATATATATATATATATATATATATGAGTAAAAAAGGATATTGTAAATAAATGTGTGTTGTGTTGAAGGTTTTCATTTCACCCTTTATATATATTTATTTATATTTTTAGTGCCATTAAAAAAAATATATACATAATACATATAATATACATAATAAAAACAGCGGGAGGATAAAGGGAATTGCAAATTCTACATTTTTCTAATCTACATATTATATGTGATTATCCTAATTTGATTTTCTTGATTATGTTTGATCGTTCATATCTATATCCGAATATCAGACACGAATGCATATGATTTATTGGGGAAACACTTCTGAAAATGTAATATGATCTTTGTCCAATCTTCCATCCTTACTGGACTAGTAAAATATATTATAATCCAGTTTCAGTTACAAGACCTGTTTTGCTCAGTTTAGCTCATGAACTTTATTATTCTGATGATCAAAGACAAAAAGCAACTAAAAGGAAGAAGCGAGTGTTTGAACAAGTAATTTTTTTTCCCCATAGAAGATCTCTAACTGCTCATTGAAGCCAGACATTGTTTGAGGACACCCACACGATTTCTGTAGAATACTTTTAAACCTTTGTTCATAGCTACAGAAAGCTTTCCTGGCATGACACTGTTGTGCTTTTGGAATCTGATTGTGTTTCTGTGTGCAATGTGAGTTCGTATTACCACATGAAATAAACAGAGCTCCAAGAGAAACAGACACAGCAGCTTTTCTACAAATGGTGGTGAAAGTGAGAAAACATTTAGAGGTGAGCCAAGATCATGCTTTTCTCCTTTCTATACTCCATTCTTAAACATTTTAAACATATTTGTGTCTCTGTTCATATTTTCCTCCCTAGTAAAGAGAGTTTGTTACCTATGAAAAAGGTGTATAATGTGTTCTCCTGTTTTTCCATCAACATGGCTATCTACAAAAAAAATGATTGCAGAAGCAATATATATTCCAATTTGATTCAACACAATGCGAAACAATGCAATACGATACAATGGGAAAAATATGATGCTATGCAAAACGGTACAGATATTTCACAAACTGGCTGTTGTAGTGAAAAATCAAAAAAAAAACAAGGAAAGAAAACAAGACTTTCTTTCCTCTTCTGTCTCCAGGAAGATGCAGCTCTACCTCTGCCATGTTAATCTGTATTCTATGTGACTCTCGGGACACTCCTCGGTCTCCGTAGTGTTGTGATACATCATATTCACATAGTAGAATGAATAGAATACGCTCAAGAAACGGTTTATCGAGAAGAAATCAATCTCTATATAAAATATTGGTCACATATTATTTCTAGATAATAAAAGTATAGTGCATCTACTAATTATTTTATATAAATAAATTCAGGTTTTACCGATGCAAAAATGTAAAAAAAAAAAAAATGCATTGTGATACAAATGCCAACTTGCGCACTTTTATTTTACCAACGCATCCATCGATTACCATCCCTAATATCTATCTATCTATCTATCTATCTATCTATCTATCTATCTATCTATCTATCTATCTATCTATCTATCTATCTATCTATCTATCTATCCATCCATCCATCTATCTATCTATCCATCCATCCATCCATCCATCCATCCATCTATCTATCTATCTATCTATCTATCTATCTATCTATCTATCTATCTATCTATCTATCTATCCAGTTTTTTTTTTTTTAATTAACAACTGTAAACCTGGCTTATTGAATCTACCCACAGTCACTCCTGGAGTTCTATGTGGAAGAGTTTGAATGATGGATAAGTCTTGGCCTTCATAATAACATAATTGAACCAAATGACAACATGATAATTAAATGAATCCACACATATACAAAGAGGCTTGTCGAGGCCTAAGTTCTTTACATTGTTTGACTATGTTTATTAAAGTTTTCATAAATGAGATCTATTTGGTCTACACAGCTTTCTTTAAACCATAATTTGAATCTAAAGTTGTATATGTATTCTATATAAAAACGGCTTTGACTACAGTGCCAGACTGACATTACAAGGTGTTTCTACAGCTCATTTACGGGGGTTTGTATGGTATTTTATTGTCATTTTACTTAATAGCTTGTATACACAGGAATGAAATGTCGCCTATCGACGACCGTTATGAATAACATATACGTATACAAGGCTACATGAAGTGCAAATACAATGTGAGATGTTAAATATACAGAACAGTGTGAGCTGTTAAATATACCACATTAAATATACTGTAAATAAGAGCTTGGTAAAATAAAGGTATGCAGTGGAATTCAGTGCTTACTGGTTAGGTGTTTGATTAGACCAGCTGTGCATTGGAAGCAGCAAGGTGCTGAGTATTCTGACCAGGTTAGAAAAGAACTGCTGCTAGTAGTGGCAAGGAAGCTTCTGTGATCTTTACCAGATGGCAGGAGGGTAAAATCTGTGACACGGGTGAGACAGTTTTTCGGCAACGTTGCCATCTTTGCAGGTACAGAGGTCGTTGTATGAGATGCTGATGCTGGGAAAAGAAAAATCTTAATATGGGGAAGATTTCTGAAAGGAGACGGATGTATATTTAAGGAGTCTCCAGTGTCAGTTCAGCTAACAATTAGTTCCTAGGCGAAAGACTTTTGGGTTTCTTAAACAGAAAAGCTGCAGGTTTATCAAGTATATGGGAAAATAATCCGGTTTGTGATATGCAGGTCTAAATCTAGACATCGTCCTTGGATTACGAATGATCTCACCATATGTTTGTGCTTATAGTTGGAATATGTATCCAACTATTTTTATTATTTTTGTTTGTTTTGTTTCCGGGTTCTCTTGTGCAATTCGCTTACTAATGTAACCATTCAAGACTCCAGTCCGGGTCTTCCACTCCAGCCTAATGAAACTGTGTTCATTTATTTACAGTAAATTACATCACAATTAATCAACCGAAGCCTGAACCCCCAGATCACCTTGCTAATGATTCGAGATCCTGTCTCGCCGTTTTGTCATCGACTTATACCTGTTCCGACTTTGAGTTTGCTCTGCCCCCTTGTGCTGAATCTGCTTAGCTAGTTATAAATACTCACTGTTCATGTAATATATCTGAATGTAAATATTTGTACATATATGTGCTGTCGTGTTCATCTGTAGGACTGCATGGCTGTAGTTGCCATGTGTGTCGTTTGTGGGGTTCAGGGAAGTGGTTTGTCTTTCAATTTTTGTTTTTGTAGGTACAGTTTGCATAAAGAGTGTTTTGCTTGTTATTTTGGCCTTGGTCCACCAGGAAGTGTTTGAATGTAGATATTTCACTACACAATTCATATTTTTTGATATCTTAGTGTTTGTGCTCCTTTAAATATCTATCAGCAGGACTCGGCCACTTCTTTACTCGGCAGACGTAAGATTGTCAGAAATTATTTGAATGTAAAAAGCCTACGCTTTTTGCTTTCTTCTGCCAGCTGAGGAAATGTCTGTAATGGTTTCAGAAATAGCTAATGTAGGACATGTAGAGTTTAACTTTAGTACATTTACAAATGTCCTGGGAAATGCAAAAACACTTTCTGGGACAGAAAAAAAATCTGGGACGCTGGCATGGAAATCAGAATTTGTTTTGAAATGCTGAGCGTTTTTTGTGCAAAAGAGTATGAAAATGCAGTGATGGGAGAGAAAGAGAGAGAGAAAGAGAGTTATTCAGCTTATACATAATTTCAATGAATGGAAAGACACGCACTCATGGTTTTTAGGAGCGGAAGGATAAAGAGAAAAACAAAGTCTGGAGAGAAAGGGATGAGATATGTGTGTGTGTGTGTGTGTGTGTGTGTGTGTGTGTGTGTGTGTGTGTGTGTGTGTGTGTGTGAGAACAAAAGAGAGAGAGAAAGAGAAAGAGGAGAGAGAGAACAAGAGAGAGAGACTGTGCAAGAAACAGAAAGGACAACTTCACTGAGAATTTGAGATATGAAAATGTCTTTTTCTCTATCTTATTGACAGAATCAATACAGAAGAAACGTGTGTGTGTGTGTGTGTGTGTGTGTGTGTGTGTGTGTGTGTGTGTGTGTGTGTGTGTATGTGTTAGGGATGTGCATCTCCATAACTGAAGCCAATGTGATTTGCATCTTAATGCATAACCAACAATACAATGCATTAAAGATACAGTAGAAAGCAGCTACCGGTACGATGCGATACGATTCACCTCTATTATTTGCCATTGGACCTCTTCGAATTTTTGAAGGCTCTGGCATGGAAAAGCTGGTGTTGGATCTATGATGATCTCAAAATTTGAACTATTTAATAAGTTGCTCAGTAGCTCCTAGTTCCACAACGTCAAATGACTGTAGAAGACTGTAGAAAGAACATTACTCATAATCTCACTTTCCGGTACTCATGGTAGTTCTCACTCTTCAGTGTTTTGTTTTGTTGTATGATTTCTAATTACACTCTTGATATCACCCAAATGAGGATGGATTACCCTTTTGAGTCTGGTTCCTCTCAGGTTTCTTCCTCATTCATCTAAGCTCTACCTTTGCCATGTTAATCTGTATTATATGTGACTCTCAGGACACACCTCGTTCTCCGTAGTGTTGTGATACATCATATTTACATAGCAGCAGTAGTGTCCTTATTAGTGTCCTTAGTAGTGCATCTACTAATAATTATATATCAGTAATTAATCTTTACCGATACAAATATGATGCATTTTGATACAAATGCCAACATGTATCCAATGCACACTTTTTAAAAACGACACGTCACATCGTTAATGTTTTATGCTCATTTGCATTGGTATTAAAACATGATCAAATTAATAAGCAAAACAAAACTCAGTGTGATAAAGAGAGTAATGATGTGAGCGCGTGATTGCGACTTCGTCTCCTGTTGTATAATTGACGAGCCTGAGATCGGTGCATGAGAGCACTACGGTATTGACACATGCAGATGTCAAGCTGAGGTTGTTTTTCATTTGTGTGTGTGAATTCATCAAAGGCAACAGCAGGGTTCCTAGAGGCAGTGCATTAGATATTAACCATGTGCATGCCTTTATTTTAGATATTAGGTGAGTTTGTTAATATTGATGCATTTGGTGGTAAATTGTATGAATTGTATGAAATGAAAAATAGAAATAAAATATAAGGATAAAAATAAAGTAAAATAAGTATAAAGTATAAGTATATTAAAAGTATAGTATAACTAAAAAGTATGAAAATAAGGTTATATAAGGTATATATATATATATATATATATATATATATATATATATATATATATATATATATATACAGTAAATACATACAAATTGCACAAAAGGGATGGATGTGTATGACAGATATTGACAGATAGTATAAGATGGTATAAGGTTACATAATGTGACACTGTGCTCTGCCAGTCCTGAGGTAAAGTGACAGTCCAGAGTTAAAGTGAAAATATATGGACAGTATATATAGACAAAGGTTT
Source organism: Silurus meridionalis (assembly GCF_014805685.1). Lineage (NCBI taxonomy): Eukaryota > Metazoa > Chordata > Actinopteri > Siluriformes > Siluridae > Silurus > Silurus meridionalis. The sequence continues at coordinate 4,794,317 of NC_060897.1, forward strand.
TGGGACAATGCCTTTCCAGCAGTATGCGGCTGTTTCCCAAACTGCAAAGTTGAAGGCACACACTTGTATAGGACGTTTTTGGATGTGGTAGCATGCAATTTCCAAACGTGTTCCAGCATATACCATCCCTGTGCAAATGTAAATTCCATTAAGACATTGTTTACATGGGTCGGAATGGAAGATCTACTGCTATATAGATCTAAACTCTACCCTATTGAAAACAATTGGGATGAATTGGAATGCTGACTGCACCCCAGGGCTCCTTACCCTAACCATGACCCAACCCTAACCCTTAACCTATCCCTAGTCCTAAATGATTACTTTACCTTACTAACAACCAATATCTAAATGAGCAGAAATCTCTACAACCAAGTGTTAGGAGTGTGTTATTAATGAGGAAATATGTGTGAGTGGGTCGTAAAGTGTGTTTACTTTGTCTGACATTTCATTTAGATTTTTGCGTCAAAACAGAACACAAGACATGAATCTTGTGACTATGATTATAGCTTTTCATGTGAAGCCATGTTTATTTTTTTTATACAACAGCTTTTTGCAACTATAAGCATATGAAGTGAGATATGACACTGAGACACGGTGGTTTTAGTCAATGAAAACATAGCTTTTTGAAAATGCTCTCCAAAGTGGATACAATCAAAAACGCCATTTTCACGTAAAAAAAAAAAATAATAATAAAAAAAACATCCGGTTTAGTGTAGACTTAGCCTGAGTCTGAAATGTAGTGTCAGTAATGTGGTGGTCAGCTAAAGAGCTGGTAGCTTAGTGGTTAAGGATCTGGGTTAATGATTGGAAGGTCTGGGGTTTAGACCCCAGTATTGCCAAGCTGCTGACCCTGCGCTCTGACCACAGGTTTCTAACATTAATGGGATATGCAGCAAAAGCATATCACTGCAGTTGAATCTGCTGTAATGTACATGTGACAAGTATAAATCACCTTTCTTTTCTAACAGAAAAAACCCTGCTATGTCTACTGTCTGTTTGTGACACAAACAGAGAATACTGTGAGTACTTAACATTTTTGTAGTAGCATCACAGAAGAAGAAGAAGGCAATGCATAAAGAAAATATGCACTGGATCGCTTATATTGTGTAAATACTACGCTCCAGCGTTCCCTCATTTTCTTCTACACTTCTTCTACACTATTTTCAGTCTCAGCAATTCATCAGGTATGAACAAGGAAGAAAAACTGTAAGGTGTCCTTGCTGAACAGGGGAAAATATACTGCTTCCGTGAGAGATAGATAGAGATAGATAGATTGAGAGAAAGAAATGTGAGAGACAGTGAGTTTCTCAGCTTCTCTGAGAGCGAGTGTTTGTATTTGTTTGTGCCAGGTGGAAAGTGAATGCGTGACTTGTTAAGGTGGCAGATTGTAGCACACGATGCCAGTCTGCATGCTGCGCTCCATATTCTCTTCCCTGCCTGCGTGTCTGTGAAGCTTCCTCTACTCTGACATAGTTCCTGCAGTGTGTTTGTGTGTTGTTGTGTGTGTGTGTGTGTGTGTGTGTGTGTGTGTGTGAGTGAGGGTTTAATGCTTGACCTGTTGAGCTGGCAGATTACACAAGTCTGCAGGATGGTGAGCCAATTGGCCAGTATTCAAGTGTGTGTGTATGAGTGTCTATGTATGTACCACTTTCATATTGTGTACCAGATTAAGGAGAACATGTGCATATTTATGTTTGTTTTGCCAATCCTCCTAATAAAGCCATTTTCAGTATAAACAAAGGAAACAACCATGTGTCTCTGTGAACTTTACTGAGTTGTGATGTAATTACAAAGTAAGTACTCCTTACAGACAGATTTTCTGAGCATCTACTTGCAATTTTCCCTCTAAGTCATTTGGCGTGTAAACATGTGTAGTTTATGTTTTAGAGGGTGATTTTTCAGTTTCAGGATTTTGTTCGCATTCCTCGTAGTTCTGTAATGGATGTGACAAGAAGAATGTTGTATAATTACTTGGTATTTACTTGAGAACACACACACACACACACACACACACACACACACACACACACACACACACACACAGTTGTGACCTATTGCTAAATGAACTGTTAACAGAGTTACTGCTACTGGCACCAAGTGGATTTTTTTTCAAGTGGAGTTTTTTCCTCAACAGCATCTACTAAATTTCTATATAGTAATGTATAATGTTCCAATTATTACTAATTCAACTGCAGCTACACATCTCTCATTTGTGTATTTTTTTAAACCTGCTGCTTGAAGTTAGCCACAAAGTTCTCCATCATGCCTTTCCTGTGGTCAAAATCTTACTTTCATCTTTTACTCTAGCTAGAATTTCTGACCAGTGGTGGGCTGTGCATTTCACATCTAGGTCTTCACTGGTGTGGGACCTCCACCAAACTACCTCTTAATGAAATATAATTACACCACAGCAAACGAAATTTTCAATATTATGGAGAAACACAGTATAACAGAGCACTGCATGATATGCAGGTATCTCAAAAAACCCAATGAACACAATGCAACAAGTCTCCTTTCACTGCAGCCACAGCTGCACTGCCCACATGCATTATATGTAAGAGAAGCATCGATATTAACTGCATAAAATGTCTGCCCAATTTTCTGTGCATTTTTGTGCAATTTTTCTGTGCATTCTGGTTTTCCTCAGGATTTTAAATAAATGCAAAATGTATGTTTTTCATTACATTCTACAAGAAAAAAACTCAAAAGTATGAGTTTTTCCTCATGAAGTCCGTTTTTTAAAAGTCTTTGTAAGTATATATGTGACCAAGTCAATTTCTTCTCCTCTGTCAGCAGTTGTGAAATGAATAAACAGGTATTAAATCCACACAAATTTATTTGAGTTTGTACAGTTCGCTACAGATGTGGGTTGCGGTATTTCACTCTCAGACCATCCAATCAAAGGACGTGAAAAAGCTGATGTGACTCGACGCGTTTCCTAATCACAATCTGATTTGTTAAAGCAACAGCTTTAAGCAACATAGATCGTTAAATTGAACAAGAGCCTGCACTGTTTATTTCTGCTTGTCTTACAACACTACCTGATGTGACAGCTGAAATCTGAAAACTCTAACTGAAACCTACACTCTGTAAGCAAATGGACAATTGGTAATTATTTAATACATATTTACAGACAAAAATATGTTGAAATGTAAGTGACTCTGATAGAGTTTAGGCCAGCAGAGAAGGCCTTGCTTTCCCTGATGGTCTGCCACTGCTTCTGAACCAATCAGAATGTAGAATCCAGACATGCTGTTGTGTAGAATAGAAGAAGACTTTTATTAGTGTTTGTACATGATCCTAGTTTTCATAATAATTGGTAACTGGTTAAAGATTAATCTAAAAATTAGTGCATAAGTGATTCGTTCTTTTGTTTTCTTTCTTTTCTTCCATACTTGTATGTATGGAATGCAACAGTTTAAAGAGTTTAAAAATAAAAAAGGCTCCAGCCTTGATGGTAATTACAGCTCTGCTTAAATAACGACTCTGCATGCTTGTTGCACCTCTAGTAATCCAGATATCTACCTTAGACTCTCCATCTTACAATGGATTTATGAATAGAAATAATTAAAGTATACAACCATAGTACTTTGCAGTCTGCCCTCTATCTCTCCTATAGCTTTCTCCATCCATCTCTTTTTCTCGTTCTCTCTCTTACATTTTAACTCTCGTCATTTTTCATTCACTCACTCGCATAGTGATTTATCTGACATCATGACTGTGCACATATTGAATTCATATCCCACAAATGAGGACATCTGGATAATTCTTTGATGGGTTACTCTTATCTGTTTTAATTACCAGTCATAATGCTGTTTATAATTACCAGCATTCTCTTGTATTATTGGCATTCAAGCAAATTTCTTTGCTGTAATCTTGATTCGTGCAAGCAAGCAAAAAATAATCTGTTTGCAGCACGCAAACTACCTGAAAAAAATTAAATACAAAATTGCAAAATCAAAGTAGCCTGCAGTGTTCTTTTGCCCAGACGATATAGCCGACAGCAATTACAATTTCAATCACACACATGCAGGTATCGTCTGGTTGCTGATAGAATCCGAACCGACTGCAGACATAATTGCTTTTTTGAGGTTGTGAATATTCATTAGAGGATCAAGTCGAATGGCATTTACATTTACATTTGCGGCATTTAGCAGACGCCCTTGTCCAGAGTGATGTAAGAAAGTGCTTTGAGTCTCTATCAATGAATAAATCTAGATTACAAACTAAAGATGAATCATCCTACAACTCTGTTAAAAGTCCTTTTTTTTAATAAAGCAAACTTAAAAAGTGTTTGTTTAAGTGTTTCAGGAAGAGGAAGGTCTTCACACATCGCTTAAAGATAGCCAGGGACTCTGCTGTTCGGACATCTACAGGAAGTTCATTTCACCATCTCAGTGCCAGAACAAAATAGAGCTTTGAGGTATATATACCACTTACCCGGAGAAAAGGAGGTACCAGTCAGTGCAGTGCAGTACTAGAGGATCTTAGGCAGCGTAGTGCAGTGTGAGGTGTGATGAGGCCTTGTAGGCAAGCATCAGTGTTTTGAATCTGATACGTGCAGCTTCTGGAAGTCAGTGGAGGAAGCGCAGCAGTGGGGTGGTGTGGGAGAACTTGGGCAGGTTGAACAAGTCATGCAGCTGCATTTTGGACCACCAAAGAGTTGCAGTAGTCCAGTCTTGAAATAAAGGGAGACTGAACAAGCAACTGGACAGCCTGTGTGGACAGAAATGGTCGAATCCTTGGGATGTTGTAAAGAAGAAATCAACAAGAATGAGCAACATTAACAACATGTAACGAGAAGGACAGTGTATTGTCTATAGTTAACCCGAAGGTTGCGAGCAGTGGCTGAAGGGGAGAGCAGAGAGTTATTCATAGATGCTGACCTGGAGATGAATTACCTGGGATGACTAGCAGTTCTGTTTTGCTGGGGTTGAGTTTAGTTGATGAGCACTTATCAATGAATATAGGTCTGCCAAACATGTCGAGATCCAAGCGGAATTTGTGGTATCTGAGGGAGGAGGATTGTCATCAGCATAGCAGTGTTGTGAGGCTGCAATTCCACCAGGGAACCCAGTTGTCAAGTTCCTGGCCTCATCACAAAACATGCACCTGGCCTTGTCAGCTCTTTATATAAAATGTTAAAAAATGCCATGGGGAAATTTTCCCAGCATAATCGCTTGTATCTGCCATGTTTTCTTTTGCAATATTTTTTTATCTTCTATTATTATTATAAAAAAAAAAATATATATCTGATCTGACTTTTTGCGCATCTCACTATTTGATTCTTTGATTCTCTCTCTGTATAAAGCAATTTCTGATAACATAAAAATGTACATTGAAAAATGGTCTGGGAGATCCATTTTGGCTTTCTGTCTTTTTTCTGTCTTTATCTTTTTTCTCACAGCTGCCAGTCCTTTTTTATGCATGAGTTCTTTCTATATAGAATAAAAAATTCAACTAAACAAACAAACAAACAAAAAAAATCTGTGCTTACTGTCTGATAAGATCTGCTTCATTATAGTGAATGTCACAGAATACTACATCTGTGCTAATTATCTGTTAAAACTCTGATAGTGAGAGATGGATTTTTGTTCCCATTTTGCCTTCTTTTTTCACTCTCCTGGCTTTTTTTAATCACATGTGTCATTTTCCATTCATTTATGGGCTATAAAGAATTGCTGCACCAATCAGGGGTGTTGATGTCACTTCTTCTTTCAGAAGAAAAGTGCTGTCACAGAAGTGGAAAAAGAGGTCCTTAAGACAAGTGAAGTGAACCCTGTTTGTGGACTTTGTTGGGAAGGTGCTGGTTTATTCAATAAAGTATTCGAATTTGAATCTGAAGGTCATGAGTTCAAAATCCAGCCTCACCAAGCAAACCATATCTGCTCAGTTGTATAAATCAGATAAACGTAAGTCGATCTGAATAATAATTAAATCTCTCTCCTGAAGGCACACACACTACACTAGTACCCAACAGATGAGAGTTTTGTTAGTTTAAAATCTCAATGCTAGAAAACTTCTATTTAATATCTTCTCTTATCTTCTCCTCACTTTACTCTACAACTGCTAGCCTGCTGTCAATACTGTTTTCAAATGCACTGTGTGGACAGGAAGTTTAGGCACAGCACTGCATGACCTCCTGTAGTATTCCTCTGTATAGACACAATCAGTTTAGAGGCAAGTGCTACCCATTGTCTTTTATGATAAGCCAGCTTGTATATATTGTAAGTAGGTTTAGTTGGTTCGTCAGAATAGCAGGTGGGACTCTGGAACACAGGATAACAAACAGACCATTTAGAAGAGAAGAAGTGAGGGAGGCATCCTTAAATAGGGAAATAAGCTGTGGCTGGGAGGAGTAGATGCCATGATCACTGCTGATCCAGAAGCTTGCATCATGACCTCGAATTGTGTCCTGCATGCACCTACAATTTACTGTTGTGTTATGTTTTGCATTGATCTTGGTTGCTAATTTTTTTCCTTTTCTTTTCTTTTTCTTACAATATATTAATTTTCATGATTCTTGTAATGCAGTGGCAGGCAGTCAGGGCCACAAAGCCTTCTCTCTGTCAGAAGCACTGACCTACATTTACAACCTAAATTCTAATATTTGTTCCATGAAATTGTAATAATTTATTTCCAAAAGTTTATTCTCTTCATTTTATAGCATTTCTTTTGGCTGTACTGCTTCCAGTATGTGGATGTGGATGTTAGATTTTTTTGTCCAATCAGATTTCATCCTCTATGTGCTGTCATGTCAATCTAATCTGCCCAGGGCCTGCAAAGTCTGTCCTGCTGGTCCTTTTACCATAGAGAATATTATCAATGGGTCTGTTTCTTCAACCAGTTAGATTTCACATGGCCTGCTAGCTGGCCCAGAATAGCGTGAGCATTTTTCCGTCCTCTGATTAATTGGACAGAGGAAAACTGTTACAGCCAAGTTTACTGTCAAAACAGTAGTGTAGTGCTCTTCACACATTAATACATCGGAGTTGGACTGTTTTATGCCTATGGAGGAAGAGAAATTAATTTGCTTTTGGACATACTTAAAACATTTTTTTAAAGAAAAGCTAGACATCCTTACCTCACTTACATCAGTACCTGACTTGTGACAGTGACACTAAATGAGCACAGATCTCTGCAAGCACACTTCAAAATTTAGTGGAACATCTTCCCAGAAGACTGCAGGTTATTATTACAGCAAATAAATGTTAGGACTAAATGTGGAATAGGATGTTCAGAAAGGACATGACATAAAAAACTTTTTCAAGTTACAGTAGTGATAAGGAGTCTCCAAAGACAGCAAGATAGATGGGGAGGTAATAGCCAAAGGTTGTGAGTTCAAATCCAAGCCACACCAAGCTGCCACTTCTGGGCCCCAGAGCAAGTCTTTTAACCCCATAGCTGCTCAGTTGTATGAATGCGATAAGTCTCTCTGGATAAGGGTGTCTGCCAAATGCTTTAAATTTAAAGATACCGAGATTAAGATAAAATTTTTATTACACAATTTTTTATGACAAAAGAAAGACAGGAAATGTATATGTAAAATATTCTTGCCATATTAACAAACTACAACTAAAAGCACCTTTTTTTTACCTTCAATTGTTACCTTCATTTTGTACAATATGCCCTCAAAATTCAGAAAGTAAGAGACAGGGGTGATATGTTAAGTGTTTAATTACTCCCAAAGTGGTGTTGTAATTAAATCTCTCTCATGAAGGCACACACACTAGGCTAGTACCCAACAGATGCCAAAATAACTGGCAAAAATTATGACAGCTAATCAAACACCCAAGTTCCATACTTGGTGCTAATTTAATGCTTTTATTTGCTGGATTTGTTGTGAGTTTGTGGGTTTTTTAAGACCTTGATGAAAATTGCTAGATTCATTTACAGTTTCATAATTTTGCTTTTTGATTTTATGCTTGTGTTTTTATGGCATGTTTTGTTTGTTGCTCTCACGTAATCCTTAATGATTACATTTGCCTTGCTCAGATGCCATTTATATTCATAAAAAGGTTTCTATAATGTTGGTTGTTTATGTTAAATCATAAAACACAATGACAAAAAAAAAAAAAAAATTACAAATCGGCATTTTTGACTTTTTATTTCATGATCACATTATTGGAACTTTCAAAAAGGTTATTTTGACATACTAAGCTACCACAAACAAACAAAAAAATACTGGATATTTTAAATTGACACAGTTAAAAAAAAAATTTTATTAAAAAAAAGCAGTAAAACATTAGAAGAAGATGATGGCCTCATCAAAAATGTTGCTTAATCAAATGTGTAGCAGTGCGGACCAAATATAACAACAGAACATGACTTAGAAAGGAGTCAGCAGTTGCAAAGCATCAACACAAGAAAAAACACCCCTTCAGTGTTTTTATTTTTTACTTTTATATCATTGTATACTAATAGTGAAGACATTAAACCTATGAAAGAATATGTATTGAATTATGTATTAAAAATAATTATTTCAAAACATCCAGAATATGTTTTATATTTTATATTGTCCAAAGTAGCTACATTTAGCGTTTATGACAGCTTGGCATACTGCCGATTTACATAAATGCTTCTCGGAGTTCAACTGGTAAACATTTTTCAACATCCATTGTTGAAGAAAAGGTAGTAAAGTTTAGCTTCAGAATTTTTTTCAAATAGAAAAAGAACACACTAATTGTAATGCTAGCTGCCTGACGAGCTTTACGTTTATGTACATTTAAATCTGCATTTAACTTGCTTTTATCTGCATGTATGCATATTCAGGTTGGCTGCTGCACGTCTTCTGTGCATGCTTGGACTGCTGCTTTTGCACTTCCTTAGAAATTAATAATACATCTACTAGGGTGAAGTGGTAGCTTAGTGGTTTAGCTGTCTGTTGGACTTCTGATCAGAAAGTTGTAATTTCAGATCCCAGCACCAGCACTCCTAAGCTGCCACTGCCAAACCCACAAGCAAGGCCCCCAATCCTCAGTTGTATAAATGAGATAAGTCTCTGTGGAGAGATGTCTGCTAAATGCTGTAAATGTAAATAGTGTGGAAGGTGTACATCAGGTTCCCAGGAATATTTGTAAAGGTGCTTTATACTTGTCACATGCACAAATTCTTTCTTCTCATATCCCAGCAATGTTAGAAAGCTGAAGTAAGAGCACAGGGTGAGCCATAATACAGTGACCTTGGAGCACAGAGGGTTAAGGACCTTGCTCAAGGGCTCAAAAGTGGCAGCTTGGCAATACTGCAGCTCAAACCCCTAACCTTCCAATCAGTAACCCAAAGCCTCTGACACTACCCAATTCCATAGTCTTATTTTATATACACACAAACTGGCACTTCAGCTATAAATCAGGCATCATGAATATCTTAAAAAGCTTCTCAACCTCATATGATCTGTACCCCTTTTGACTTGCTGTGAAAACCATGAAATTTATTCCACTCCACCCTCATCAAGACTCTTCAGCACTAAAAAAAAAAAGGGAAATTGTGTATTAAGATTTCATTCAGTTTCATATGAATTAAACATGAATAAACTTGAACTGCAGAAAAAAAAAATTCTCTGTCCTCTGAATCTCTAAAAGTTTTTGTAACAGTTTCTGTCTGCTTTATCATTCACCTCAATACTTAGAAGGATATTGCAGGATATAATATTTTACTTTTTTTTGCCTGCCTAGATATTCCTGGGTCTCGGAGTTCTCAAATACGTGAACAGGAAGTAAGAAAACATTTTTGGGGAACTTTAGCTCATTTAATGACTTATAAAATTGACTCCATAAATCACATTTAGATTCAATTCAGTGTGTGTGTGTGCTCGTGTGTGTGTGCTCTGAGGTAGTAATTTTGGCCAGTAATAATATGACCTTCAGTCTTTTAAATGTGCGAATGAACACAGTGCCATTTTAGAGCTCAAGGCATTTTACTTGTGTGTAATTAATAATGCATGACTTGTTAATATGTTCATTGTAATCATTTAGTTTTATTGTGTATTATTTAGTAGTATAAGATAGAATACCAACCTTGATTATGTCAGATATATATGTACTTTTATACTCTAACATTTGGAATGTTTTTTTTTTGAGAATGTTCCAGCATCTGAATTCCTGTTAGTTTTTGCAGTAGAATGTTGAATTTTACGGGCATGTATTTGTTTCCACCTCTGATTCCCATTCTTGGTATTTAGTACTTGTAAACTGTATATACTCACACTTCACTTTTTGTCTTTATTTTATTTTTTTTGTGATTTTCCAGTTGTTCTTGCTGGGAATTGGTCACTCTGTGGTTAAAATAGTGGACTTTGGATTAGATGGTCATGTGGTCATGTCATCCCAACATCACTAATTTGTCACTGCACATTTTTATATACAGATGGTCCCAGAGTTACGATGGTTTGATTTTTCGATTTTATGTTGACGATAGCGATAAGACAAAATTGTAAAAATATTACAAATCTCATGCAACTGGCACAGGCAGCAGTGTTCGATGTACGATACGTTGGACGGGCATCTGGGATGAGCGTATCTCACCATGTGAAATGCCCCACTCTCGCAAGCGGTCGAATGAGTTCTGTTTTGTTTAAATGGTTTTAAACAGCAATTTTAGTGATGAAAGCATGTCTTTCAGCGCGCAAGTATGTCTGCTTGTAGTGAAAAAAGAAGAGGAACGCCATCAGTTAAGAGCAGAAAAAAATATATATAAATCAGCATAAAGCAGGAAAGGCTGTCACAATCATAGCATCTTCGAATTACGATATTTTTGACTAACGATGGGGTCGCGCCACAAAAAAAAGTTTCTTTCCATCTGTAAATGACATCATCAACAATACACCAAAAAAAAAATCCGACCAACAATATTTTCTGACCTGCTTCCAAAAACAGTGACATTAATGTAAACCTTACACTGTCAACTAATATATGTGTTACAATAATGCATATAACAGGGTCTACTATATTGCAACCCTGCACCTTCAACTTATTTGGGAAATAATACCATTTGCACTGCATCACTTTTACGTTATTATTTGCACCACCTCACTTTACATACCTTGCACAAACTGTATAGTTTATGTCTTTACTTGTAGTTATTACAAACCAAATTCCCCAAAAGTTGGCACACTGTGTAAAATGTAAATAAAAACCGAATACACCCATACACCCAATCCTAAACCCATATTTCTTTTCACAAAAGAACATAGAAAACATATATAATGTCTAAACTGAGGAAATGTACCACTTTAAGAAAAAGTTAAGGTGCAACTTGTCTCAAAAAAGTTAAGAGAGGGTAACAAATGTGAACATGTGTGAACATGATCCAAAAATGCTGCCATCCTCTTTAGGCCAAAGCTCACTTTAAATGTAGTGAGCCAATTGGAAAACTGTGCTGTTGAAATTGTAATTTATTTTTGGACACCATGGACACCATGTCCTTTGGACTAAAGACGAGAGGGACCATCTGACGTGTTATCTGCGCTAGGTTCAAAAAGGCGCATCTCTGATGATATGGAAGTGCATTAGTGCATGTGGAATCCACATTTGGAAAGGCTCCATAATGCTAAATGGTATATGCAGGTTTTATCAGCAAATGCTTCCATTCAGAAAACGTATTTTTCAGAGAAGTCCTTGTATATTTGAACTCTGATAAGGGCGTCTGCCAAATCATTGTTGTTTCTTTCACATTCATGTTATGTTGTTTGCTTCAGCTGATGTCTTGTGTTTCATTTCATTTTGTTGGGATTAAACGTTCACACATTATCAGAATTATCAGCATTTGCAGCTGCTCTGTTCTTGTTATTACGCGGTAGATAAAATTAGTAATTTAACTTACTAGGAATGTCAATTTACTATCTTATTTCTTCTATGAATTCTTATAACAAGGTATAATTAAGTTTCATGCACTATTGCATCAGTTGGTTTATTATGTAATATCATTCCTCACAGTTACATTTTTATATTGTCTACTAATTAAAATTATGTGCATTGTTAATATTTAATACACACTTTCTATTCTTTATTTGAGGCCCTGGTATATGTATGTGATGTGTCTGTATGTGGAGTTAACCTCAGAGTGACAGTGTTAACAGGGTTATCTGAATCTTCCATGACTCATTCACTGGTCTCCAGTCCCTGCGGGTTTGCTGTCCCTGTGAATAAACAGCTTTGTTCACTCTATTGGTGGAGGAGAGGAAACTACATCAGCATAATGTCTCTGCTCCATATATATATATATATATATATATATATATATATATATATATATATATATATATATATATATATATATATGCCCCACAGATGCTCAATAGGGTTCAGGTATGGAGACAACCCCATGGTGATGGAGTGGCTAAGTATGTCTCCAGACCTGAGCCCTATTGAGCTCCCAGTACCAGCAGCACTCTTGCAGTCCCAGACCACAATGCTACCACCACCATGCTTGACTGTAGACACAATTTTCTTGGTACTTTTCACCAGGGCATCGCCACACACACTGGACACCATCTGAGCCAAACAAGTTTATCTTTGTCTCATTAGACCCCAGATCATGGTTTCAGTAATTCATGCTCTTCATGCTCTCACCAAACTGTTTGCGGGCTTTATTGTGAGCCAGCTTCAGAAGAGGCTTCCTTCTGGGATGATGGCCATGCAAACTGACTTGTTGCAGTGTGCGGCGTATGGTCTGAGCACTGAAAAGCGAACCTTCTGCTTCTGCAACCTTCAAAGCAATGCTAGCAGCACTCACAAGTCTGTTTTTTGAAGCCAGGTTTTGCACCTGAGGGCATGAGGGCTCAACTTCTTTTATGGACCCTTGTGAGGCCTGTTCTGAGAGCAACCCATCTTGAAAACCTCTGTATGACCATGGCCATTGTACTGTAATGGTGAAAATTCTTATAGCCTTGCCATTTTTGTGTAGAGCAACAATTCTAATTCTCAAATCATGTAAATTTTTATGTAAAATTTTTCATGAGAAGCACTACAAGACCAGCATAAATCCCTTGCAATGAGCTTTGGAGTAGGGGCTAAAACTCAAATCGAAAAAATTCTGCACAGTTTTTCCTACTTTTTCCACTTTTTTGTAAGATACAGGGGCAACAGCACATCGAATCGTTCTCCGCTCTTTGTGCATGCACTCATGATTTGTTTTCGCAGTGTTTTGTGGTGCACTATGCCAATAATGTATCTTTGCTGGGGCAGCAGAAAGCACTTGAGATGATTGGAGCAGAGCTACAGCCCTTGTTGGAGAGGGGATGCTTTTCAGTCACCCTGCCGTTGTGCTCAGTTAGTGCATTGTTCCTTACACAACCTCAGAGATGTATTATAAATCTTTGATTAGAACATGTTGGGATCTTTATAGAGGAGGTTTGCTATAGAATATGTTTTCTTGGAAAAACATATTTTTCTTTTAGTCTTCAGGAGTATTATATTTTTATTACAATTCAATTACTTTTAAATATAATGTATACAATAGAATTATAATTTTAACTTAACTGTATGTTTTTGTTCATTTTATGTTTCTGGTTGAGCCTGTGAACATCATCTACATTAACTGCTTTATAAAAGTGTATCTTGGGAAGAATGCAAATGAAGCATGAACATTTGATGGAAAGCATTAAAGGCACCACACAATTGGTCATTCTTACAGTAGCCAGCCTGATTAGTGGTATGTAGAACTTGGAGAGAACTTGGAGAATATTTGAAACTTTCTTCAGACAGGAGATCTGGAACCTGAGGCTGAGAGTCAGTAATATGACCTTTTCCACTGATTTTGTTGACAGTTACAAACACAGCATGTATCTACAGTTTGAGCGAGTTTTTAGCACAAAATTATACAGGAATTGAATTTTGGCAGCATGACATTTTTCCCTTCACTTGTACTAGAAGTTCCAAACCTGTTCCTTTATGGCAATGCACCCGTGCATGAAGCTAGTTCCATGAATATATAGTTAACATGGGTTGAAGATCTTAAGTGGCCTGTTGTAAAGCTCTGACCCTCAAAACCTATTGAACACCTTCGGGATGAATGTGAACACTGACTGCATCCCAGGCCTCCTCACCTCACCTACATCAGTACCTGACTTTACTAACACCCTTGTGGCTGAATAAATCTCACACAAATCTCCACAAGTACACTCCAAAATCTAGTGGAAACTTCACAGAAGTGGAGGTTAATCTAACAGTGAGTGGAGGTTAGTCTAAGAGGAAATGAGGATTATATGTCGAAAGTGATGTTTTAAAAGCGCATATGGTCAGGTATGGTCAGGTGTACACAATCCTTCTTGTTTTTAGTGTGTGTTTTTGGCCAATTTTTTATAAAAATATTCATTCAGCATTACTGAATTGCTAAAAATATATATTTAATTGTTGAGTCACAAGCTGAGGTGATTATTATTATAATAGGGACATTATGCAGAACGGAATGTTAGCTTGTGCTTGTAGCTTGTAGTTTTTGCATTGCACATATAATTGGTCACATACACTACAAAAAATAACTGTCTACATATAAGAAATAAGTGCAGGATTTAAGAAGATACGGACTTGAAACAAGTCAAATGATCTTCCAGTGCAGTAAGATAATTACACTTGGTAAGATTTCTTGAAATAAGAAAACATCTAAGCTTTAGAAAAGATCAGTAATGTATGTCTTAAAATAAGAATGTTATTCCAACACATATTTTACGCAGTTGATTTTAGGTTTTTTTATAAAAAGTTCTAAAACCAGAGCTACCAAACAAGTGAATTCCTCAGAATTTTTTAAGTAATTATTTTATATTTTTGGCTTTTCACATGAAACAAAACATTTAAACTAAAAACAAAAGCACTGTTAAAATCAAATCATGCATACATGTGTATTGTCAGTGATGATTTATTCAAATGAAGACTGTCATGTATTGGAACTTTATTACCAAGCAAAAAAAAAGAGCTAAATCATCACTTTCTTCTTCTCAAAATACATACATTTATTGCAAGTTAAAACATTATTGTATGTATTTTGTTATTACTGAACACTGAAAGCTATTCAACATAAAAAACTTAAATCGAACTATAGAACAACTCTAAGCCATAAGTACTTTGCATAAAGAACAAAGTTCCACAAATAATAACCTACATAACCTGAATAATGTTTGGAAAGGGTCTACTGACTTTATACTGCAGTCTTCAAATTTGTTATTTGGTTGTAAATAAATGTGCTGTTGTAACATAAATCAAGCATTTGGAATAAATAATATTAAAGAACAAGTTGGATTATTGAACATTTTTACTGGGCAACCTTAAAACCAGTTATTACAGCTAAAATAAAGTTGTAAAAGATACAAGGCCTCAAATAATGTCTCCAATGTAATAAAGCTCAATTTGCAGGTGAAATACCGTAATTTCCAGACTATAAAGCGCACCCATGTATAAGCCACGTATTAACTTTACACAGGCTTTAACGAAAGACACATTACACATAGCATAGCGGTATTTTGGGAATCGCCTGGCACTGCATTCTTCCGGTATTACTGCCCTTAAGGATTATGTCCTTATTATTTTCTGATGCTCATTTCTAAGTTTCTTTGACTAACCCGTAACGCTGTTGCCAAGAAAAATAAAAAAGCACGAGTTTTGGAAACCTGTCTGTGCTTATATGATTTCTGTTGCAACTGGAGTTAGCGAGCTCTCCCTTCACCCAGACTCAACGCGTTACAACAGCTTGTATCTAAACAGTAACCGACCAAGTAAGTCGTTGTTCACTGTCTTCCTCCTTCCTTTTACAACTATTTCTCTCAGGAGTTTATCTTTTGGCATCGTTGTGAGTTTAAAAAAAAAGGTTTTTCTCCCGAAACCGTGCAGCTCAGAACACAGGTGAGGGGCGTTTTTTCGTTTCTGTTTCGGAAATTTCGTTGGTCTGATGTTATGGGGTTCAGTTTTTTGGCTTGAAGTTTGTGAAACCGGGAAAAACCCAGGAAAAATTCATAAATAAGCCGCTTCGTTGTTCAAAACGTGGGAAAAAAGTAGCGACTTATAGTGCGAAAAATACGGTAACTAATTCAAGCTTTAACAACTAAGTAATAGGAAAAGATAAGTAATTTAAAAAACAATAATAATAATAATAATTACACAATATGCTCTTGCATAGTACTTTATTCTTAAAATAAGATCAATAACAATTTAATAACATAAAATAAAAATAAAATGTAACCCAAGTGGTTGTAATATCAAGTGGCGGAAGGTAGTTGCATGAGGTTGTATATTTTGCAATTGACATTTATGTCACAAGATAAGTAACTTGAAATGATTCCTAGCTTTAAAAAAAGAGGAAACGCAGAACAGCATACATTTCAGGCCTCTCAGTTCAGCAACTGTCATTCGAAAGAGGATGTTTAGATTGCGATAAGGAATCGGGGCTGACTAACTGACGTAGGATGAAATGAAAGAAACTCTGTTCCAGACCATTATACGCCAAACAAATGACGTGTCTCACTTCATTAACCTAAATGTTTTTTATCCAGATCATTACACTTGCCTAAACGGCCGTATCCCACCCACTGCCAAACAGGCTTTCTGGAATGAATGAGTGTGTGTTAAATGTGCTGCTGACATGTCGAGATAATCTAAGAGTTATGAAAAAAACGTTCAGATAAACGGAGTCGATAGTGTAAAGGGTTACAGTATGAACAAATACAAGCATGATGAATGGAGGAGCTGCATATCGGATCGAGGTGCAGATAATCTGCGAGATAAAAAAGAATGTGTATTTAATAGATGTGGATAATCCAAGTATTACAGACGTAGATGTGAATAATGGATGTCACACACTCCCACATAGCTCAGGATCCGTCTCAGTTCTTCACATGCTAATAAGGGATTAGGGGGGGAAAGTAATTCAATAGCAGGGAAGGAGCAATAACTTGTAGCGAATTTAAAGAACATGCAGGGATCAGAAAACAGAGTGAAGCCGGCAAAGGGATTAAATAGAAAAAATAGTTTGGCTATACACAGAACGACTCGCTTCACCCATAGCTGTATGATAAAAGAAGCGTAAAGGTGTTAGGAAAGGCATCGCTGTGCATGTAGACGTCTGTGTGTACGTGTTGTCTGTGTTCTGTCCTATTGGAGAAAACACAAACTTGTTAAAGAAGAGTATAGAATACCGCTATTTTTTATAGTTATGATCTTTATGGTTACACATCAAGAAGAACCTGTATGCATCATACAATAATAAATATTTCAGTACATTTCCAGTACAAAAAGATTTTAAAAAATATCACTGCATGTTTTACTGTGTATGGTACGTTTTAGTGCCATGTTAAAAAAAACTAAGATCAATATGAGATATGAGATATGAGAATAAAGTCAAAATATTTTAAGAATAAAGTTTAAATATTTTGAGAATAAAGTCGAAATTGAGCAAAGAATTTCGTAGCATTACGAGAAGAAATTCGAGATTTTTGGAGAATTAAGTTAAAATATTTTGAGGAAAAAATGTCAAAATTACGAGAATAAATTAATCGCATTGTAAGAATAAAGTAACGATATTTTAAGAATTAGGTCACAATTACGAGAATAAAATATTTTGACTTTATTCTCGTAAATTTTACTTTATTCTTGTACTGTTACTATTTTATTCTCATAATTTTGACTTAATCTTTAAAATATTTTGACTTTATTTTTTTATATTTGTATTTTGTGTCTGAGTTTATTCTCATTTTGTGTCTATGAGTTTATTCTCATGTTAAATCATGACCTTTTTTTCATTTTTTTTTTATATTAAATTTTTCTTGTATTGCTACGACTTTAGTCTTGTAATCTTAGATTTTTTTTATTTTCTTATTTTTGTTTAGTATGGTTATGTATATGACAAAAACCATTTGAATTATAAGATTATAAGATATAAAATATTAATAAAAAAAACCTGAGCGAACGAGAAGGATATATTTAAATAGAAGGAAGTTACAACTTACTTATACTCTGTCCTCCAGTTACGTAATGTCTGACATAACTATGAAACAGGGTGAAAAAATGCCTGCAAATCGGATCCGTTGTCTTTTAAAGGTTAAACGTGTTCACAGTTACGTCCAGATCGCTTGAGCTTTCTCCAAGCTCATTGCTGTTAGAGAGGACGGGTGGCTTAATGAGAAACTGTGGTCTGGCGGTGTGTGTGTGTGTGTGTGTGTGTGTGTGAGGAAGGGCTGAGAAAGATCTAGAGCAGGGGGTGGTGAGGAAAGAAAAGATGAAGTGCATTAAGGCTAACAGTAGTTAGATTTGAGGTGTGGTGGAATGAAGGAAAATAACATGTCCATGACTTTCAAACTAGCACTTTTTCAAGTTCTTTTTTTTGTTTGTAAGTCCAACAAAGTGAGATTTACACATATTTTACACAAATATACAATGTAAGGCATAAAAATAAAAAAATACTGTAAAAAGGATATTTTTACTTTTAGGGTTCCTTGAAATGGGAGCATAGAACTAAAGCTGGCATACGGCGGCTCTCATCGAGTAAACATACAAGTAGAAAGGGAAGGTAGGTGGGATATGGTGGAGCTGAAGGTTCATTAGCAATAGAAGATTGCAAGTTGTGATTTCCCTCACACCTGATATTAATAGAGCTATAGGATTATCAGATATAATTAGATGGCTGGCACAAAAAAAAGCACCCTCTGATTGCTCTTTTCTGTTTCATCTTCAAATCTTCAAACATGCATTAAGCTTTTTTTTGAATCAGCATTGATCTGAGTGAGACTTGACCCCGAGGCTGATTCTGCATCCACACACTGAGAAGTTTCTCTATCTTCTCTATCACTTTACCAGGTTTATTTGCTATTGTTCATATCCCATGTCTCATGATGTTGTCCTTGAATTTAGAATTGTGACGATGGTTGAACGATTCATGTTAAGAACGAGTGACATCTACCATCTTTTCGTCTCACTCTCATATATTTCCATGGTTATCGATTGCCGCTGCTTAGCAGTCCCCAACACATCACTGCTGCTTTTCCGCACGCTTCCAGACATCCTTGGGTTTGATTGAGCACTGTATTACTGTACAAGCGCTTGCAGCAGAGGGTGCATGGACGTGACAATGTCTGGCAGACACATGAGGACCTTCCGCGATTTGTTCGCATCTGTGAAAGTTAACAAAATGTTTGTAAGTTGGGAACAAACTGTATAAAGTCATTCTGAAGAAGTCAGGAAATGCAAAAGATTCAACCTAATATAGAAATCTGATTCCTTTCTCAATCATGCCCATGAACCTGAGCTCATTTTCGAATGTTATTAAAAGGGTCTGAATGCATTCTATCTGTAATGTACTTAATATTTGGTTGCCTACATAGAGATTGATTTGAAAAACAGAAGACATATAACGTTCCAGAGACAGATATTTAACCTCCTTTCACTGACAGAAGGAGGTGTTGGTGTAATATGTGTCAGATGGAATAATTGGTGGTCAGCAGGCTGATCCCTGTTAAATTCCTGGAAGTATAAAGGACTAAAGATGCTTTTATTGTATTTATGAAAGGAAAATAAAAATAATCAAATAAACAGCAATGCACGGGAGCCAATATATATCCTAGGATATAATCTTGGATCTTGGATATAAGATTGTGGTTTTGCATCATTAATATTCCATAAGATGATGTGAAAAAGATGAGATGGAAGCAGGCTTCAAAAATAGCAATTGGATGAAATTGGAGTCAATATTTCTTTGCCTTTAGATTAAATTTGTAAGAGACAAAATTATGAGGAGAGTGTAATGAAATTGTTTATAATGGCACAAGAGTGACAAAATACATGAAGTACTTTGGGTTCATCCGAGTCAAAAAGAACCCAGGACGATTCCTGCTCAGGCATTTTATACTGTTCTTCCTGCCTGTAATGTAAATGGGATTTGCTTTAAATGCAAATCGAGTGTAAGAATTGAGTAATGGCATAAAAGGCTGGGTGATACTATTGTCGAGCCCAGGGGTCTGCAAACATTGCGACGAAAACAGAGCCACTTTGGCCCCATCCAACAAAATAAATTTAGCCGTTAAAAAAACATTTTTGACTTTTAAATGAATATATTACAATCTGTTGTTTTATGCAGATGTAAGTAGTTGCCTAGTTCCACCACTAGGTGGCACTACTAGTGTGATATCTTTTGTATTTAAGCGTTAGCAATTTATACTTTTTTGTCCCTGGCAGGCCGTAGGAGTGTTGCCTGGCAATAGCAGAGTGGTGTCGCGAAATAGATGTTCGGATAATTTTGGATGATTTCTTTTTATATATTCTCCACCTGTGCACTGATTTTCACGCTTTATTAGCTCATGCGTTGCCGCATAACTAGCAACTGCTGTTGAGTTTGGAGACTTTATCCATTAAATGAAGTTACCAATTTCTCACCACATGCCAAACATGTCGGCAGGCCAGCATCTTTGGCAGTTTAAGTGAATCAATCTGTTTACGCAGAATTAAACTCCCTGTTTTCATCCAATATTTTATTTTTATTTATTTTTTATTTATCCATAGTTAGCTTACGAGAGCAGGACTCGTGGGTCAAGGTGTGAAAAGTTGAAAGATCAGCAAAATATTTTCAGCGTCATATCTGTTACCTCGAACGCCAAGATAAGGGTCGTTCCCTTTAAAACACTGTTCACTCTGTAACTAAAAATATAATAAATATAAAAATAATTTTTAATTAATACGTCATTTTGCCTTGTGTCGCTCCAGAGCCGCGGGGTGCCGACCCCTGGTCTAGCCGGACGTCTATAATTGGTAATCGCCATTACTTAAACCATTGCTTAGTATTGTTACAGGCATCGCCCCCTAGTGGTGAGCACTAACAAAGTAAATGTAATTTGTTACTGTACTTAAGTAGCTTTTTCACGTATCTGATCTTTACTGAAGTATTTCCTTTTGTGAAAACTTTTACTTTAACTTCACTACATTTCAAAGTCAAATATCTTTTTACTCAACTACATTTTGAAAAATCAGTTCTTTTTATTTTCCAGCAATCCACCAATCAGGTTTGAGCGCACACTCTGTTTTGAACTTAATTTGATTTCTGCTTGGTGGTTTTTATTTATCACCAACATACAGTTCAGCGTCAGTACAACAGCAAGCATTTTGAAAGTAAAAATTATGGATGAAACTCCTGAATGTAACTCGGCACAACACCCGTGGTCTTTTTTGCACAATTTATTTTAAGCAGTTATAAAGAAGGTTTTGGGCTCATGATAATTAGAACAGATTTCAATCAGTGTTTGACTCATTAAACTTGTTGTGCTGAGTGTAACATTCAAGTCTTTTTACATAAACTGAGGTGATTAAGTAAAGAGTCTTGTGACAAAAATGATAATAGGAACATAGCCATAATAAATCATAGTACTTTGGATACTTAAGTACATTTGAAGGCAAAATATTTGTGTACTTTTAATCAAGTGAAAGTTTAAAGGGACACTTTTACTTTTACTGGATTCATATTTGACCTACTGTACTGTATCTCTACTTTAACTAAAGGTTGGATTAGGGTATTAGGGATTAGGGTCAAAATTTAACCAAAGAAGACTCATATTTTGGATGTCTAAACTGGATCCCAAATCACTGGAGACGAAGGGGTTTGGAAAACACAAGTGCAGAAAAAGAAATTTAAAGCAAAACTAAGAATAGTAAGATGTCATGAAGCTTAGTGTTTGTCTGCAGAGATGTTCTGAGAAATTGGACAGCAAGAGCTTGAGGACATAATTGCTATTGCTTCAGGATTTTTGGTGTGTGTGTGTGTGTGTGTGTGTGTGTGTGTGTGTGTGTGTGTGTGTTGTGGGGGGTTGTTATTAATCTAGGCTGTGTGGGTGGAAAAGAGACCTCTGCCTGTGCAATGAAGTGACTCTACAGGTTTCAAGTGGAATATATCCCCTAGATGTGGAACTGCGCTTTGGAACGCCAAGCCATATTTCAGCCCAGGAATGATAATTAAATTTTGCAGTGCAGAGAGACTAGCAGAGTAGCAGAGAGAGCGAGAAAGATGTCATGAACACTCTTGATGGCATGTGAAAAGAACAGAGATGAAGAAGATGCTGAAATGCTGAAAGGGACAGAGCTGTATGAGAATGAAGTTGGGAAATAGAAGAAGTCTAGACATCGTTTCGGAAAACATTCTCATGTAAATTGAAATGATCAGCATCTTGACATTATTGGCAATTTTTTGTACCAAATGACGTAGTAATTATTTCTGAATAAGTGAAAAGGCCTTTTTTCAGGTTGCTAAAGTAAAAAATTATTCCTCCCTGAGAGAGTTTAGAAACGACTTCTGTCTGCCGAACAGAAAGCCGGATCTACTGTAACACCCCCGAGCTGTCATGGCTCAGCTGGAACACATCAGCAGTCTGACAAAGACAAAGATTATTTTTATTCGCTCAAGAAGTGAGACATAATTAGCTGTTTGATTTGGAATTTTTGCTTTTATTAACTTATTCTGGTAACTTAGTAACTTAATAGTCATTTTATAATTTTATATGACGATACTTTTTTAATACTTGGAATCAATAAAGAACTTTTTTTATTACTTTTTTTTTATTTCATTGCTAAGTAATATTTTCACTTTTTCCAAATTGTCCAGTAAATGCTGGTCTCACTCATTGATGGCTATGGACACATCATTGGCTATTTATAAATGAGCGTGCTCTGTTTGGTGGCTGAGTTAGTCTTTCCTGTCTGTTACAGTTTGACAAGATAAACAGTAAAGGGAAAAATCTTGAACTCTAAGGCAGACCCAGGAACTGTGGTACAGTATGTCTATACTAAACTTTCTTTCGGCTTCTTCCATCAGGGGTCGCCACAGCGGATCACCCGCATGTTTGATTTGGCACATGTTTTTACGCTGGATGCTCTTCCTAACACAACCCTCCCCATTTATCCGAGCTTGGGACCGGCACTAAGAGTGGCTCGGGTCGGTTCCCTGACCGGTGAGATTATAAACGCAGCGGTGAGAGCGCCGCATCCTAACCACTAAACCACTAGGGGGCCGTACAGTAGGTCTATACTAATCTGGATAAATTCGAATTTCAGCTAAAAACGATCTGCGTTCACACAATAATCTTCAGCCATTTTCCAAAAGTTCTAGACCGAAACGTCTAAAATTCTTACGTCCCTGTACTGCACGTGAGCAGAACGTAAGACAATCCAAACTGCGTCATTTCTGCCTGGTGTTTCTTGACGTTCCGGCTCTTTAAAAGGTCCCGGCATTGACTAAAAATGCGTCATCATTTTTTAAAGCCTCTTTTTTTCAAAATACTTTTTTGAAAACCAAAACTTACAGAAAAATATGAAACGCAAAAACGTATTAGTGTGAACATGGCTTGTATCTCATAGTTGGTTTCAACACATCTAGGTATTTTTCTGAAAATCTTGTTCTGGAATTACAGTAAGTCTGGAAGTCTGGACTGAAATTTTCCCACTACTGCTATTTTGGAAAATGGACAGAAATAAAAGTCAATTTATTGCAATTAACAAACTTGATACTGATTCAGGTTCCAGTCATTTCCTCATGGTTGTAAATAAATATATAGCTTATAAATAATTTTAACCATAGTGACATTTAGTTACAGTTTCATACAGAAGGAAACAGCTGACGCAGCATACAGTAGAAGCTGATTAATTAACAAATTTGCATTTCAACATTAACTAATGCTTTAATATGACACTGCTGGCAAATGTCCCTGCTATATAACTGATAATCCACAACATGGTTGCGTCTTAAAAAAAATAGCAGCTGAAGACATGGTGTCATGCCATGTGATTCCTTAATTTCGCATATTAAAATCGTGTAATGCGTACCTAGCAGTGGATTATCCATTACTTATAAATAACAATTTATCAAGTCAAGTCAAGAAGCTTTTATTGTCATTTCAACTATATATAGCTGACGCATTACACAGTGAAATGAAACAACGTTCCTCCTGAACCCTCAGGAGTGTAAACCCTTCTCCTGAACCCTTCATGTGTGTTTACCTGAGTAATAAATCATTTAATAGCAAGCAGTTATTCTGAATAAATTACACTTTGTGCAGTTGCACATGTGACCATTGGTCTTTAACTTGGGGTCGGCGACCGGTACTGCAGGGGGTTTGCTAATTAATGTTAAATCACAAATAATATTTGTTAAAAAAAAACATCAAAGATAAAATATTACAATTATTGAAAAATATTATAATTACATTAAAATTATATTAAAATTTAAGCTGGTGTTCGTGCTGGTGGTATGTATATGTATAATTGTCCATCTGACAGTGAAATTAAATGTTATGTTCTATACAAATTTAAGCTGAAGTTCAGGTAAAGGTATAATAATCCACCTGATAGTAAAAGAAAAATGTATAAAACTGCAAATCTATTAAAATAAAAGACAATTGTGAACAGCGTAATAAATTGTGATTGTACTTGCAAAAATTTGTTTGTTATGATGCATAAACATCGAAATCGAAAGATTTGAAAATATATGAAAATATACAGACAGTGATAGCTTGTACAACAACAACATGGTTTTAATTGTCTTAACACAATATTACAAGCGTAATGTGATTGGTTTCTATTAATATCAGTGGCGATGTTTAGTATCGGGGTCCCATGTCTTTATCGCCTAAGGGTCATTGACCTGAAAAAACACCCTGTATTAGACGATTAATATTATAATATATATGAATAATAATGAATTCATTAATTAATTAATCAATATTATAATATATATTCATGAGCATGTTATTTTAAGCTATAAACCTGAAAAATGTATATAAATAACACAGTATTTTTTGCCACTTCATGTGTGTACCCATTGATAGATGTTTAAATTGATTTAAATTGCAAAAAAAAGGATATAAAGGATTATTTTTGTGTAATTTGTTTTATATTATAACTACTTTCCATAACTGCACTTTATATGCCATTACACACCAGATCATTTTGTTTCATTATTTACTTTTTTGCTTGGGTTCTTGGTTACTGCATGCATAAAGCTGTGTTTGCCACCTCTAATTATTTTTATGAGACCTCCTTTATCTCTTTATTGTCAACTATGATATTAGTGTAACACAGAAATATTTTGTAGTGAGTTATTGCCCAAGGCAGCTAGTAAATGGTGCTGTGATGTTTCACAGCTGCAGGGTTGCCGGTTTTATCTTAAGCTCGGGTTACTGTTTTTGCTAGGGTTCAACCCCCCCCAAAAAAACAACATGCTGGTAGATGGATTGGCTATGCTAAATTGTCCCTAGGTCTGTAAGTGTGTGTGTGGATGTGTGCAGGGTGCCCTGTGGTTGGACTGGCATAATATTCTGTGTGCATTTTCTGCTTTGTGCCTCGTGTTCCCGGATCCACTTCAGCTGTGACCGGAATAAAGTAGTAACTCAGGTTGAATGATTTAGTATCAGGTAGTTCTTTCATGCTGATAAAACAAATGCAAAAAAATTACATAGACGTATTGTTGTTGTACGGATTTGATTAAGAAAAACAGATTTTTTATTAATTGTAATGTGGGAAAAAATCAACACAATTTATTTCAATTTGGACCCAATTACAGTTCACAGTTTACCAATAATCAATTAGAGACAAAGTGAGTACACTGAGTAGGCTGTGGTAAGCCATCAGGCCAGCAAAGCCTTCTCTTCTGGCCTGAACTGTATCAGAGAAGTTTCAATATATTTTATGTTTATAAATAAGTAATAAATTATCCCCAATAGCCTATTCTCTTCATTTCATAGCATTTTTTTTTATGGGGGCTGCATTTTGAAGCAGCATATACAAATGTAAATTTCTATCCTATCTGAGTTTCATCCAATCCAATTTCAGCCATTACATGTTGTTGGGGTCAAATGTAACTACTAGAAACACTGCAGGGGTCCGATTGATTTAAATCCATGTTGTTTGAAGCTGTTGCTTTAACCAATCAGATTGTTATTTGGCCTCTTCAAGGACTCTAGAAGGCCTCTACACAAGTTGACACTTTCATGTCCTTTGATTAGATGCTCTGAGAGCGCACTAGTCAGTCTCGCGACCTGCATCTGTAGCAAACTGCACAAGCTCAAATTTTTTATTTATTTCTTTATTTTTTATTTTACAATTACTGACAAAGCAGAAGAAATTGTTTTGGTTTCAAATACACGTACAAACAAATTTACAAGACAGACTTTAAGAAAAGCTGCACATTACAAGAAAACAGTTCAAAACAGTTGTTAAGCTTTGAACCATTTACACTTTTGCAATTGTTTTTCTGTAGAATTTACACAAAAACACACAATTTGCCTTAATTTCAAATCCCCAGGAAAACCATAATGCATGGGTAAAAAATAAAAATAAATGCACCGAAAACATCAGTGCAAAGTAATGGAGAGTGTGTTAGAGAAGTGAGGAAAAGAGTGCAGGCGGGGCCTGAGATGTTGTACGGTTTAGAGACAGTGGCATTGTGTAAAAGACAGGAGGTGGAGGTGGAGCTGGAGGTAGAAGAGCTGAAGATGTTGAGGTTTTCATTGGGAGTGACCAAGATGGACAGGATTAGAAATTAGTTTATTAGAGAGACAGTGCATGCAGGACGTTTTGGAGACACGGTGAGGGAGGTGAGATTGAGATGGTTTGGATATGTGCAGGGAAAAGACATGGGGTATATCAGTAGGAGAATGCTGAGGATGGAGTCACCAGGAAGGAGGAAAAAAGAGAAGACCAAGGAGGAGGTTTATGGATGTGGTGAGGGAAGACATGAAGGTAGTTGGTTTGAAAGAGGCAGATTTAGAGGACAGGGGGGTGTGGAGACGGATGATCCGCTGTGGCGACCCCTAATGGGAGGTGTAAAGGCTAACACATGCTTCCTCTATCACATATAAAGCCATCTAATCACTTTGTATTGTACTGCTGTTCATGGTTTGTATTGCACTCGGATAAAAGCACTATCCTCTTCTGCATAAATGAACTCACATATGCTCACAACTGGCTTGAGTCTCGGTGATTGACAGGGACATGAGAGTATCAGAAAGCAAAGACAGTTTTGCTTCCTTGGTACCCAACCATGGATGACTGTGTCATTAATGGGATTCAAAACGTTCAATCTCCTGGTGGAAAGGAAATGATTTTTGTGTTGCACCACTTTGCACCAACTACTTGTTTGTTGTGTAATACCAGGGATGTAATCACTAGAAACCTCAAGTCTGTCAGATTTCACTATAATTGTATTTTCACAAAAAAGAAATAGCTAGAAAATGAAATCTTCTGAAGATGTAGTCCACAAAAAGATGTCTAATGGAAATTCAGAAGTTATCGTGGATCTGTTTAATTATTTTGTTTCCTTAAAACAGTTTCGCATTCCTGACACCAGACACCTTTCTTTGAAGGAATAGATGAAGGATCAACAGTAATTAATTTGTTTCACATACAAATACACACACACACACACACACACACACACACACACACACACACACACAAGCACACTGCTCATGGCTGGGTTCTTTTTTGATCCTCCAATGTGAACAGATAAAAATTAATTGACTGCACAGGCTCATTGTCAGTGTGACATTGAGTTACTTGTAATACAAAGCACTGGTGTATGTGTGTGTGTGTGTGTGTGTGTGTGTGTGTGTGTGTGTGTGTTAGGGTGGTTTAAAATCTCGATTGTCTCTTTGCTATTTAAGATAAAGAATAAAAATAAAAGTCAGCAATATTTCTTGAAAAAAGCCATTCTTTCAAGGTCGAACAGACAAATGAGCTTCTTTGAGCATTGGAAATATGACGTAATAGAAATGACAGATATGAAAATGCTGAACATATTTAAAACATTTTTTTTTACATTCTTGGTGCTTCAGGGTTTGTTCCTGCTGTAGTCAGAGGGGAAGTAATTAGTGCAGGAGTGTTGGTGCTGCGGGGAAAAAAACTCTTCCATCTCCTCCACTGCAGCGGTCAGCAGTATAGAAGACATACACTTCCACATCCTACTCTTGAGAGTCTCCGACGGTGTTAAAAGCCTCCCTTCATCACAAGCCCTTCCACCTGTCTTTGATCATACTGTTATCTCCTACGTCATGTACTGTCTGCCTGAATCTTGAGGCCCAATTTGTCTGTCACTAACTTCCTTTTCTTCTTCTCTCTGTGTTGCTTTTTCTCTTTCAAAATATCTTCATCTTGCTCTTTCCGTCTCTCCTCCAGCTCCCTCTATCTTTCTCCTTCTATCCTCTTCTCTGTCTCTTTAGGTTAATTCACCTTGTCGTTTCTCTCGCGGTCATTTGTTGTTTCTTCGTTCTCTTTCTTCCAGTAAAGGTTTGAGGCAGCTTTGTTTGCGTGTTTATTATGTCTAAAATGTCCACATTCTCCCACTCTGTCCTCTATGATTATTTAGTTCTTTGACACAATGCTCGAGGGGGGGAAAAAAAGTAGAGCACTCACATATTACATTGGAAAAAGTCATTTTGGTGTGCAAATGAATCGCGCCCACTGAAAAACTGCACTCATGCTGGGTGCAGTAGCATATCACAAGGGCACCGTGTTTACAGATTAAATGCAATGATGGCCTGTAACTCAGAACAATATTGAAATATGAGTAAGATGCATCGTTTTTTTAACATATTTGCATCTGAAAATTGCAATAATTTGTGACCGATATTTTATATATAGACTAATTTCTCCTCGCTAAACTGTTTCTCAAGCGCGTTCTCTTAGCACCACTGCTGTTACGTGAATATGACGTATCACAACACTACAGAGACCGAGGCGTGTCCTGAGAGTCACATAGATTAAGAGATTAACCTGGCAGAGGTAGAGCTGCATCTTCCTGGAGACAAACTGGAGAATAACCTATTGTTCTATTTAATTGCTTTTATTTATTTATTTATTTTTATTATTTCGCCAGTTTGTAAAATGTTTGTGAACCTACCAACCCAACAGTACCATATATATTTATATATGTTTGTATGTATGTTTGTGCTCGGAAATGAATACAGGAATCAGCATTAATTCTCTTGAATGTTTGCCACTTTTGGCATCCCATTTATGCGATTACTTTCTCGTTTTCTTTTAAAACTCAGTTTTGACCTTGTTGGCTTACCTATGATGATGTTATCTGCAGAAATATGCGCTCTTGCTCAAATACAATGTGATCCGAATTTACTTGTGATCCCTATTACAAATCTCTTCAAACATTTTAAGAGCAACACAACTGAGTTTTGTGAGAATGTACCAGAAAGACCATTTCATACTAATATCTTAATTTTCAAATGACCAAAATGAATTTGGTTTTGATCTAAAGTCTCTCTTTGTGTTATTAGAGGAACGCACATTTTGAACCTGTTTAATCCTATTAATTTACAAACTCATCAAACCTGAAATAGTGAGAGGTTAGATCAGGGTTTATTTCTTTTCTTATTTTGTCCCCTTTAAGTGGGAATCCTTTTAGTCTCTAGTATAAAAACGCTAGCATAAAGTCCAGCTAGAGGACTGTAGCATAAAAAAAAACAATGAGCAAAATTAATCCTTTCAGAGTCATAAACTTGTCCTGGTACAACACTAAGTCCAGAATATAACACTTGTGGAGTCTTTTAAAGGGTTATTTTTTTTCTTAAATGGCTCCCATCTGTCATATTCTGAAGCATATTAGGAGTGGTGTGTACATTTGAGCAATATAATTCTGATTCATGGTTTAGAAATGCCTTTAGGGTATCCTTTAATAACATATACAGAAAGTATGACTCCTTCCCTGGTGTATTTACCACATGCTTTTGAGAAGCGTAATATTGTTTTGTTTTGTACAACCCTTATTGCTAATCCCAGAGTTTAAACACACCTGTTTAAATTGACAGTATTTGAAATATTATCAAACCTTAGAATATTACATGAGCCTTTATCCTTCCACATGCACACAAATGTTTCCTGTTTATCCCTAATCAACCCTGTGTTTTTCACTAATTTCTTTGTGATGTTTTGCTACTGTATCTTTCCTAGCATTCAGCTCTGATTGTCTCCTAGGTTTGCCTGTTTTTTTTACCTTTGTGGTAATTTAAGAATTGTGGTCTTTCACCACAATTCTGCCTGCCAATTTGGAGTTTCCTTTCATAAACTCGAGCTGCGTCAACAATGCTTTGGGATAGCCTTTGATCCAAGCCAAGGGTTGCTCTGCCTTCTTGCCATGTGTGCCACGGCTCCCCACAACACGGGTGCTGAAGTGGCGCTGTCCGTTCAGCACCCATCCGGCTGTTGTGTTTGGATCGCTTGCCTTTTGCTGCCATCGTCATTACATATTATATATAAAATGTATATATGCCTTATCTCACAAAGGTGAGTACTTAGTCCATTCCAGCCTTCAGCAGGTCTAAATCTTGTCCCTGACATCCTTTGACAGCTTTTTGGTCTTGCCGGTGTTGTTGCAGGTTTGAATGGAAAAGTTGATTCTGTGACGGGTGTCTTTTATACACATAATGAGTTGAGATTAACTTTCCTAAAATGACATAATTTGGGTCTGTGGAAGTCAGAATTCTTGTAAATTTGGTATAGGATCAAATACTTATTTTGCTCGACCAAATACAAATTAATTTATAACTTTTCTTTATTTTTTTATGGATTTTTTTATATTCTCTCTCTCTCTCTCTCTCTCTCTGTTAAAATAAGGGGGTTAACTCGTTAACTCACAAAATCAACAGGGTATCAAATAATTATTTCCCTCACTTATTTATATATATATATATATATATATATATATATATATATATATATATATATATATATATATATATATATATATATATAATATTAACTATAATTAACTCATTAATCATGAGTTAACTCATGATTAATTGCATGGACAAATTGCATGGGCATGGACAAATATGGATGCCTTATTTAAATGTATGTTTCTTATTAAAAGATTATGTTTTTGTCATGTTTTTTAAAAACTTTGTCTATTAAACACATCGGAAAATAAAGAACATAGAAACCACAAGTTCCCATTATTTCTCTTTCTTTGCAATAAACCAGTTGCTCAAACAGACAAGTTTTACATTACTGTGTACATCTTCAGATGACAGGGCAGCTCGTAAAAATACTGTTGGAAATGTTTCAAAGTATTTCATGTATTTTAAATGACGTAAATTTAAAATGCTTGATTTTAAACTTGGCGCATAAGTAAAACAAATGTCTAGTGATTAAAATAGATTTATTTGGGTGAGTTTTTGATGAGTTGATCTTTTTATCTGAGTAAAGAAAGGACGTCACGAATAAACGTGTTTCATTAAAGGTTTTAATTTTGCCTCTTTTATATTTATATATATTTGTAATAAAAATGGTCAAACAGAAATGCACGCTGCATTGATAGCGCATTAAAAATTTGTGCCGTTAAAATTAATTTGACAATTTTTACATTTATTTTTGACAATAAACCCACCATATGGTAAGTGATAGCTCAGTGGATAAGGTGTTGGACTTTTAATCAGAAGATCATGGATTCCTTCAAATTTGCCAATGCTCTGCCCTAATTGACCTCATCTATTTAAATGAGATAACTGTAAGTTGCTCTGGATTTGGGTGTCTGCCAAATGCTGTAAATATAAAGTGTATGCAGCAATTGTATTGGCATTGTAGCGTTATATTTATTGTAGATTATGTGCCACATCTGACACAGCCAATCAAGGTCCTGTCACAAGTTCTTGCAACTTCTCTGCATTTACATTCAGGGTTTTGGCAGATGATCCAGAGCAACTATTATCTCATGTATATGCCAACACTTTAAACACTAAGCTACCATCTCCCCTGGTCTCTGAATATTTTGGTATTTTGTCGGCAGAAGGAGTAAGTGTGTGTGAGCCTTTCTTACGTAAAAAAAAGAACATTACTATTACATTTGTGACCCTTAATATTAACAATAAAAGTGTTTGCATGTGCAATTTATTTTGGACAGCTATAAGTAAAACTTGCCTTAAATGCATAATTATGCATCCAGTCTAACAGAATTAAAGGCTGTGAACTGTATTGAGAAATAGATCAAAATGCAATATTAATGTAAATAAAAGGATATAATGTTTTATTCATGAGGTGTGTGTGTGAATAATAACCTTTCCATTTGAGGTGTGAGAATGCCATGTTTTTTTAAGAACTCAAAAAAAAAAAATACCTACACACACGCGTGTGTGTATATATATATATATATATATATATATATATATATATATATATATATATATATATATATATATATATATCACATTTTGTCAAACTCGCTCAAGTCCTTGCGCTTGCCCATTTTTCCTGCTTCTAACACATCATCTTTGAGGACAAAATGTTCACTTGCTGCCTAATACATCCCACCCACTAATACGTAGGTTCCATGATGAAGAGTAAATTGGTGTCATAATGTTCTCTTTATTTAATGTTATGCCTGAATGGTGTATAAAAACAAATGGTGTTGTAATTCTTCAACAATAACGCATCTTTTTTTTTTTTTTTTGTGATAAATGGCTTGAAGTAAATTCTACACTTCAATCACATGGCTTCATACAAAATCCATCCAAAAAGTTTCACTGTCCAAATAATTATGGACCCAGCTATAGTTAACTTTTTAATTTTCCATTCCCTTTTGTGTTTCTGTGCTTTATTATGTGAACATTTACTCAATCTGCTTGAGTGTGTTGCGTGTTTTGGTTTTAGCGTCCCACACACACACACACACACACACACACACACACACACACACACGTGCGATGTAATTAATTCCTCTAACCTCATGCGCCAAGTGATGCGCGGTGAATGCGAATGAGTCGTAGTGTGATAATTACCCAGGTTTGATTGGTCCAACAGTAATCAGCTCTCCAATTAGGTCGTTTCAGATTACACTGCTGTGAATGGAAATCAAATAATGATTGAATAAACGGAGATCGAAAGGGAATTAGAAGGCTCACTAGCTGTCAGGCTAATTTCGGTACATAATCAACCCCACCGGAGGCATTCGATAAAAAAACAGCGCTCCGAAACCGCCACCATCTAAAATGTGCAAGGGATTTAAAATGAAGGATGTATGTGTATATATACACATGTGTATGTATATATACAGTAGAGACCAAAAGTTTGGACACTCCTTCTCATTCAAAGAGTTTTCTTTATTTTCATGACTATGAACATTGTAGAGTCACACTGAAGGCATCAAGGGCTATTTGACCAAGAAGGAGAGTGATGGGGTGCTGCGCCAGATGACCTGGCCTCCACAGTCACCGGACCTGAACCCAATCGAGATGGTTTAGGGGTGAGCTGGACTGCAGAGTGAAGGCAAGAGGGCCAACAAGTGCCAAGCATCTTTTGGGGAACTCCTTCAAGACTGTTGGAAAACCATTTCAGGTGACTACCTCTTGAAGCTCATCAAGAGAATGCCAAGAGTGTGCAAAGCAGTAATTAAAGCAAAAGGTGGCTACTTTGAAGAACCTAGAATATGACATCGGTTCATTCAGTTGTTTCACACTTTTTTGTTATGTATATAATTCCATATATAATTCCACATGTGTTAATTCATAGTTTTGATGCCTTCAGTGTGAATCTACAATTTTCATAGTCATGAAAATAAAGAAAACTCTTTGAATGAGAAGGTGTGTCCAAACGTTTGGTCTGTACTGTATATCAATATATTAATGTGTATTGATAATAAGCTGCCCATGGTTTCATTTGCATTTAGCATAAAAAACATTATCCGCTCTTAGTTGCCCTGTGTCATTTGATTTAAGTGGGTTTGTCATTCTGTTTGTGGTGTGGCTTGTCTAAAAATATGATATGATGTACTCAATATGCTAATAGCGCTTGTTTTCTGTTGCCATGGATGATTTCTCTGTCCAGTTTGAAATAGCACATAGCAGGAGGGCTGTTAAGAGTTAGTAAGTTTGTGCATCTGAGCTTTGTGTGCCTCTGACATTGATTTAATCTCGGTGACAACAAATTGTATTGGCATGAATCTACAGGCAGGGGATGGTCAGTGCTGTGGGTGAATATATTTGTTTCTTTTGGATAGATGGCATTAATCTTGCAAGAAAATGAGATAAAGAAAAACAGGAAAAAATGAAAGCTAGGAGTGGCACAAAGATCACACCCTGCGCTGAGAATCTCCCCACAGCCCACTGACCTGTCGCCACCACAGGCTCTGACGCTCACTGTACTGGACAGCTGCATGATCATCAATGTCTCATCAGATGATTAGTTTGGACATCAGGTCACATCATGTCAGCAGACAGAAATCCCAAAACACAGTACAAAGGAACAAAGTTTGTGTATATGTACTGTGTCTGTAAGGACGTAGTGTGTCCTTAGCTTTGAAAGGGTAATCATAGAGAATTGTATTTTTTTATTTTTTATTTTTTAGTGTTTATAGTAGTTTTTTAAGTAATTTATTATTATCATTTGTGAACATCAACATTTTACATTTTCTAAAACAATTTAAAATGCTTGGTTTAAATTAAAAATATAAAAATTAAATCGAACAAATCAAATTAATGCAGTACACTTTTTAATTATATTGTTTTAACTGAGTATTCAATGAAATAGGCACATATTCAATTGCAAAATTTAATTCAATATTTTAATATCATTTGTTAGACCTGATTTGGGTAATACAGAATTGTGTATTTGTTTTTTTCCTTTTTTTTTACATTTTCTATTTCTTTTACTGAAGAGATGTCTAGTTAACTGTTCGACGTAGTTCATAAAGTACAAATGGTGCCGTCTCTGTAGACGTCTTCCTCCTCTCCTTCTCCTTCTTTGGCCAACAGTAGCCAATACCCTGCCGGCTAACGATACCTGTGGCGGTCGTTGTTAACCCGGGCCTCGACCGATCCGGTATGAAATTCTCATTTGTGATCCGCATATTTGATTTGGCACATGTTTTACGCTGGATGCCCTTCCTAACGGAACCCTCCCCATTTACCCGGGCTTGGGACCGGCACTAAGAGTGCACTGGCTTGTGCATCCATAATGGCTGGGTTAACAAGTGTACCATTACACCCCTAGTATATTGTAATAAAAAAATTGTAATAAAACCAAATGTTTTATAACCTACACATTGTTTTATATTAATTACTGTATCATTTAAAAATGGCCTTCCTTTTGTTTAAAAGGACTGACAAAAACGCTACAATAAAGTTGACTGTTTCATATGACATTATATCAATCTTATCCTATCTCCTATATAGCGTTTGCTATTTCTAATCAAATCTGCATGATAGCATGTAATACTGCGATTTTGTGAGTATCCATGTACATTTATGTCATTTGGCATTGTCCAGAGTGACAAAGTTATCTCATTCATACAAATGAGTCGCTATATGGTTAAGGGCCTTGTTCAGGGGCCCAGCAGTGGCAGCTTGTTATGACTGGAATTTGAACTCACAACCTTTGGATCCAAATGCCTAAACCACTAAACTACCCCCTCCCCCCACAGCTGAATTGTTGTAAACAGAAAACAGAACTGTGAAGCCTTGAGAACTGAGTTCACTTGGGTCATTAGGTGCTTCCAGAACATCAATACAGTGCCGACCTTGAGGAGTTCATTATGCCAAAAATAACTAGTGAAATGTGTTGATTTTATTGAGGGCAGCCTCATAGCACAGTTTCATGCTAATCTTATACAGATTTATAAAAGAAATATGCAGCCTTACACTTCTCTCTGAAAACAGCCAAGCTGGAGGCGTGACCATGGGCGGAGCTAAAGAGTCATGAGCACACACAGCTTTTGCGTAGCGATAGTCTGCGAGCTGTGACATCACTATAATAGACAGAAACAAAGACTTTGATACAAAAATGGCTAATATTCATATTCAGCCATGTATATTCGATCCAAAATCGACTCTCTAGTACATCAAGAACAACAGCAACAACAACTAAAGCAGGATGTGTCTGTATGGTAAGTACTTTATTAGGTTCTCCTTCCCTCACATCAAAAAACACACTTTTTTTGAGTCATTCTTCTTAAACGATCCTTGTGCAGTGCTGCTGACGAGGTCTGTAACCAAATGAAGCACGGTGATGGGTGTGCACTTGCTCTTTTATGTGAACTGCCCATACAAGGAATTCATGATGTCATAAAGAGCCACACTCGAAAAAACCATATGTAACGTATACAAACTCTGAATGAGTTTATTCAGAACAGAAATACTCTTTCATATGTCGAAATAATAAATAATTTTGTTTGTTTAGCACGATAATCCAACTCTTTAACAATGTAAATAATAAAAAAATCCTAAAATAGCATTACATCCCACCTGTATGTATGTGGGGTCTAATTAGTTAATTGTTAATTAATTGTTGTCGCTCTCCTGTTTCTTAATATGTCTGAGTAAAGCCATTTAATTTTAGAACTAAACAGCACTCCACGCTAAACCCTGTAAACAATCCCTTCTTCCTGGCTAGCTAAGAGTGATGTCATAATCGTTTGCTTTACTATGTAGAGCTCATGCCTATGAGTTAAACGCCGAGTCTTCACTTTTCTGCTCCCAACATTGACCCCTGATCATGCACTGATCAGGCCCATGTACAGCTACATTTACAGATGCACAACTGCATAGCATGTAAAATACACATATACAGCTATTTGTACAAATGCATTACTGCATTGTGTGTACTAGGCGCATGACTCCAAAGAAGCCTTTTGCTTTTCCTTGACCTTCTGCCTTTAAAACAGTGCTTGAAGTAAGCTAGGACTCATTGCTATGTAAAACCGGTGCATGGTTCTTCTCATTTAAATACTGTTTGTTGTTTTTATTTCTTTTCCAAAGCATACTGGCACATCTCCCAAGCTCTCGGCACTTCACTTCTCCCAGAATAAGTGGGAAGTTCACAGATTCTAAAAATTGTAATTGAGCGATTTCAGCCTGAATGTGTTTTTATGAAGTTTACAGTATCACTCCTGCACATGAAGAAAAACAAGAAATAGAGAAAGGTGCACAGCACAACACAAGGGCTCATGCTTTAAGTGCCTCCAAGCTCTCTCTCTTTCTCTCTCTTTGTAAAAGCTCTCATGGAGAGGATGCAGCAAGAGAGGATATTGCATTGTGTTATAGCTTCTAATTCCACAGTTTTCTGCCAAAAAGCCAGGTGGGATTTGTTTCAGGTGAATTCTCAAAAGCTTGACACAAATGTAGTTTTAATTGACTTTTCCAAAACACTGCTTACAATATCTCCTTCACTGCACTATACATGACATTGTACTCATTGTTTTTTATAATAATGTACTAATGTTTATTCATTTATCATTATTTATTCATATCTATCATATATTATAGCCCTACCAACCTGTACATATGTAAATATATAACAATGCTACCAATGCATATCTGGTTAGATGCTAAATGTATCTCGTTGCCTTGTAACACGTGCAATGAAAATAATGTTAATTCCAATCTTAATACTAACAAACTTCAGGAAAACTGGTTACAGTATGTATTTGAAGCACATACAGCAAATTTACTTTGTCACATTCATCAGTTTCATGACTGTCACATCACTACAACACTGCTAAAGTCAGCAGTTTGACAAACACAACTGCCTACATCTTTAGTATTCCAGTCAGAGTGTCCAGATGTCAGTCAAGACTCACTAGAACTAGGAGTTTTTAAACATCATTGATCACCATGTTTTGGCAAACAAATCAAGCTCAGTTCATTACAAGCTCATACAAAAGAACTGACATAAAATGGATGCATTTCTCAGTCAAACTGAGGAAAAACGAAGGTGTTACATTTGACTTGTGCTTTATATGGGGAAAAAAAAGCTAGAGAATGTTTGTTAGGTTCATCTTTGAGTCTCAAATCTCATCCCACTCTTTCTTGTTTGGTCTCCACTGCGAGCCAGGGAATATCATTTACACAGACACTAAGACGTGTATAAAATCTAAAGTTTATTACAGAATGCACATAGACCTCCAAGATCAGTATTAAACCACTAAGTTACATATAAGTACATGATGAAAAAAAACATTGTTGAAGGCTGTTCTTTTCTTGGTACATGTTTCAGCATCTATCAGAAAGATATGAAAGTCACAGCGTGATGATATGCAAACCGCATAATTTTCTTTCCTTTTTTACACCGATCCGGCGTTTTTATTTAATGAGAGCATAGATTTTTGAAAACGTTTTCCAAAACGGATATATTTGAAAACGCTGTTTGTGTCAAAGGTGGACACTGAAAATGTAAGCTTTCGAAACAAATTTATCAGGATTAGCATAGATGTAGCCTAAATGAATAACTGAGATGGAATATTAACTAACAATGTTCTTTTTTTTTTTTTTTAAATAAGTTAAATAAAGGAATAAAGTCAAATAGGCCGAAGACAGCAGACTCCATTTCCTGTCACGTAGCATAAGCAGATTCATGTGCAGTATTAAGACAGTTTTTATTTAAACAAGCAATATAGTCCCAAACAACAGGCAACAAAATATGCAAAAAGAAATATCATGCCATGTGTAAAGTATCCCAGGGGTCAAACAAGTTTAAAAACAAGCCAGCAAAGATGAAACACAAGGCTTGGTATGACAAAGGAGTAAGTCACAATGAGCAATACGTTGCAGTGGACTTGTGGCTAAATACCTGGTTTAAAATGTGTGTGTGAGGAGAGGTGCTCACACCTGTACTTAATTAGTAGCTTGGAGAGCTCTAGTAGGAGAGTATGTGTGGTCTAGGAATTGCTTTAGTTGTATTTCACAATGGCCCTATAAGGAGGCCATGATTGTTGCTGGGCATTAAGTTCTAACCTGACCGAGATCTAACACACATGTGGACACAAAAGCTAGAACAATTTAGTTGATGTGTGAGATACAACAACAAGAAAGATGCTAGCCATTTGAGGTAAGACAACCTTCTGTTCCTTGTAAATGACTTTTAAAGTGCTCGTCATGTTTCATAAGATGTATGTGACACTAAGCTATGTAATAGTGACTGATTTGATCTGTTTGTATCTCTATCTCTGCTAGGCTCCATGGTTTAGCATACAACTCAATGGATCATTAATGTGGTTTAGCAACTAACACCATTGTCCACTTTTAAATCTTTCATTCTAAGGATCAAGTGTGTATTAACAGTCAGGTATGAATGATCAAATGAGGAAGGCCCTTGGTTTAATTGCATTGTGGTAGGCCTTTGAGAACATGCTGTTCTCATGAACTTCCTCCATCTTCAACCACTGCAGGGATTGGTTTCCTTTTCATTGGAACTTATCTGAAATTTCATTGACATTTACAGTAAGGTAGGCAATACAATTATATTAACACCTGCAATGATCTAAGAAACAATTAAGCCATCTAAAAGCAATCAATATAATAAGCATTACTGTTGCTTTGCAGAAATTGCATCAGTTCAAACAACCTCTAAACACACTGGATTTCTTGCAAAAGCCTGTACTTAATTTCAAATCCTTATTTCATCTCGCAAAAGTAATTTTTTGTCAATGAACATGTCATTGTCATCAGAATGGCAAGTCCTTTTGTCATAAACAAGATGTTTGGTCATGTTGTCTATGACACGGTTTCAGTATTTTGTAATGGAAACTACGGTTTGGGTTACAAAATCTTACCAAAAACCTTACAGTAAAAGTGTGACTCACAGTTTTAAAGTGAATCACAGTTTTAAAGTGAATCACACTTTTACTGTAAGGTACTAATTTGTTCGTTCATTTTCAGAAATTGTAACTCTGTTTTACCCTGATGCCAATTTAAGGTTTATAAGATTCACCTTTGACCTGTTTTAGAGAACTAGTTGATCATTGGTTGCACTGGTGTCATACACTCACCTTTATTACTGACATTTAAAATTCATCTGCACTATTTTTAACAATTAAGAGTTATTTACAAAAAACATAGTTTAATAGAAATTCAATTTTGACAGATTATGAAAAATGGTTGAACTTATGCAATGAACTGAGGCTGAGATGTTTTTTTTAGGTTAAGACTATTTAGGTAAAAACCTAAATATAAAACCTATAATATATTTTGATGAACATGACAATTGATAATGTAGAAAACAGCAGACAATTGTACACAATCAGATAAATAAATGTACTAACTGATTCACAATTTGGTCAAAGCAAAACAGTTTTGGGAATTTTAATCCTGATCAGAGAAACGCTCCAAAGCAACTAAAAAAACCCTGAAATGTTCAAGTCAAATGAGGCCAGCATAACCGATGGTCTGTTATCAAATGCGGTAGATCAATGTGGGCAAAAATGAAGAAAACTATAATAAATAAATATCAATTATCCATTTACAACCTTTGCCAAATAAAGGGGGCATTTGCTTGCTTTTCTGATCACTTTTTATCTTTGACTTCAACATTTGATCTCAGGATCATTCTGGAGATCCTTTAGTGATGTAAAGTATGTATATTTATTGTATTAGGAGATGTAACTGTCATGATTTATAGCCTCATGTTAGAACAAACTAAAGCCTAAACCATTATCAGAACCTTTTACCTATTCAGACTTTAGAATTCACAGGCTCAGGCAGTAAGCAGCAGTATGGTGGAGTTTGACCAAAACAGACTCAATATGAATGAGACAAAAATTGTTCAGGCTTTTCTTTTTTTTTAGAAAAGATAGAAGAATACATATAAGTATTGAGACACCTGACTTTTCCAGTCAACAATGAGTTTACCCCAAAATGTTACCACTAAATTCAGATGTGGTTTCCATTTACTTGAACTAGGAGACACAAACCTGTTCCAGCATGACCATGCCCCTGTGCATAAAGCTTTGACTTCAACCCTACTAAACCCCTTTGGGATGAATTGGAATGCTAACTGCATTTCAGGTCTCCTCACCTTTTATAAGTACCAGATTAAATGGCAAAAGAGTACAAAGCTCAGAAACCTGGCTGGAACAGAGAGAATAGAGAATATAATAGAGCCACATTTAATAGGCCTTTAAATTGTTAATATGATTTTTAATTTACATATAAAAAAAATCACAGGTTTATTAGATTTTTGGTGTATAAAATATTAAAATTTTCATCTGGTCCGAGTGTGTGCGAGGGAGAAAGGGGACTCTGGGAGTTGAGGGGTTATAGAACAGAAGACACATCTGTAAAAACACCACTCAAAGCAAGCTAGACCTACGCTGGAAATTCTGAATGTAAATGGGAATATAGCATAACCAATCCACCTACTAGCATGTTTGTTTGGAAGGTGGGAGGAAGTTTGCAAACTCGGAGGAAACCCAAACTCACACTAGGAGAATGTATGAAACTTGAAACAAACTCCAAACAAAGCTACCCGATCTCAGGAATAGACTGTAGACATTCGGGCTGTAAGATGAGAACAACCAGAGATGGCAAAAGTACACACATCCTTCTCTCAAGTAGAAGTACAAATACTCATGTTTTAAAAGACTCTGGTAAAAGTATAAAATACAAACAACACTACATGGAAGCCAGAATTAATGGATTTGTAGGAATTTTTGCTGATGGTTCCAGCAACCAACTATTGGTGCCTCAATCTCTATTAATCATCATCTTTTGGCTGCTCCCATTAGGGGTCACAAACAGCGGATCATCAGTCGCCATACCCCCCCTTTCCTCTACATCTGCCTCTTTTAAACCAACTACTTGCATGTCTTCCCTCAGCACATTCATAAACCTTCTTCCTGGTCCTCCTCTTTATCTCCTGCCTGGCAGCTCCATCCTCAGCATTCTTCACATGTCTAAACCATCACAATCGTGCTTTCCTCACTCCAAAACGTCCTACATGCGCTGTCCCATTAATGAACTCGTTTTAATCTTGTCCAGCCTCGTCTCTACCAACGAAAACCTTAACATCTTTAGCTCTGCTACCTCCAGCTCCGCCTCCCGTCTTTTACTCAATGCCACTGTCTCTAAACCATCCAACATAAGAAAGGGCTCAGAGCCGATCCTTGATGCAGTTCAACCTCCACCTTGAACCAGTCTGTCGTTCCTACTGCACACTTCACTGCTGTCACACTGTCTTCTTACATGTCCTGCATCACCCTCGCATACTTCTCTGACACACCTGACTTCCTCATACAATACCACAACTCCTCTACCGGCCCCCTGTCGTACGCTTTCTCAAAATCCACAAACACACAATGCAACTCCTTTTGACCTTCTCTATACTTCTCCATCAACATTCTCAAAGCAAATAATGTGTCTGTGGTGCTCTTCCTCAGCATTAAGCCATACTGTTGCTCAGAGATGGTCACCTCTTCTCTCAGCCTGGCTTTTACTACTCTTTCCCATAACTTCATGGTGTGACTGATCAACTTAATTCCCCTGTATTTACTGTAGGTTTGCACATCTCCCTTATTCTTAAAGATCGCTACCAGCACACTCCTTTTCCATTCCTCAGGCATCTTCTCACCTTCCAGAATCTTGTTGAACAATCTGGTTAAAAACTCCACTGCATCTCTTCTAAACATCTCCATGCTTCTACTGGTATGTCATCTGTTCCAACCAACTTTCCACTCTCCATCCTCTTAATTGCTGCTCTTACCTCCTTACTAATCCTATCCACTTCCTGTTTCACCATCTCCACATCATCCAACCGTCTCTCATTTTACCCTTTCATCAGCTACTCAAAATACTCCCTCCATCTTGTCATTCAAGAGACATTCCTCTTCTTAAGGCCATACCTACTCATCACCTCCTCATCACCTTGGTTCTTGTCACCAACATGCCCATTGAAGTCTGCCCCAATCACTGAACTTTAATTCCTAGGTACACTCTCCACCACAATACCTGTGGCGGTTATTGGAAACCCAGGTCTCGACCGATCCGGGGTGAAATTCTGGTTTGTCATCCGCATATTAGATTTAGCACATTTTACGCTGGATGCCGTTACTAACGCAACCCTCTCCATTTATCCGGGCTTGGGACCAGCACTAAGAGTGCACTGCTTTGTGCAACCCTAATAACTGGGTTGTCTTGACCTGTATTAATTACTAAGGTTTTTTTTGAAAGACAACCTTAATTATCAAATACAGATATGGTATAGGTAGAATTCAGCCCGTGGGTCGTATGTAATGAAAACCTTTAGTAGAGTTTATGCTAATCATTGCAAAATGTGTACAGGGAAAAACAAGCTGGATCCTGGTACACACAGCAATAGGTAGTTGTAGCCACAAGAAATCCAAAATTGGACCATACACTCTCATAGAAAATTATATTTTTT
This sequence comes from Silurus meridionalis, assembly GCF_014805685.1. Classification (NCBI taxonomy): domain Eukaryota; kingdom Metazoa; phylum Chordata; class Actinopteri; order Siluriformes; family Siluridae; genus Silurus; species Silurus meridionalis. The sequence continues at coordinate 4,837,420 of NC_060897.1, forward strand.
TCGGTTAAATGAGTTCGATCAGATTAAAAGAGGATTTAGTTGCAAAAGGAACAGATTTATACCCAGAATTTCTATACTCCTTAAAAAAAATATACTCTTAATTAACTGACTAGTTTTATTTGTCGTAAAATGTTTTGGTTTGCTTTTTTGGTAATTTATTTTTATATTTTCTACCATTTAATTTTCTTGACACTCCAGAACCAAACTACAGAAAACGAGTTATTTTCCTGTTTCTTCGTGGATGCACGAAAAATAAAATCAAAGGGAAAACTACATTTTCCATTACTCTTTCTAAATTAAAAATTCATGAAACATGGACCCTAAAACTAATGATTGTTGTTTCTCTCCTGAATGCACTGGCAACAATCTCTGTAAAGTTGCTTTGAGACAATGTCCATCGTATAAAATGCTATACAAATTAAATTTGGGGAAATTTTTCAAGCTCTCTCAGGGAGTATTTATCATCTTGTTTGTACAGCATCACCACACAAATTGCCTTATTTCAGTGTCAATGCCTGACATTCTAGTGCTCCTTTACTCCATGCCATAATACAAGATAACTATAGCTTGGAAAGCATGACTGTTGGAAACCATGGAAACATGGAGAAAATGCAATACAATTCAAAGCAAAGCGGACCTTCAGACTTGAGTTGTGAAATAAAATCATCTCACTAAAACTCACTATCCATTATGACTGGTATTTTTATTATTATTATTTTTTTTTATTTGTAGTGTTTTTTTTTTTATCAGAAATAACAGTTCATTGCTCTAATGCTTTGCTTGGCATGAACCGAAAGTGTGCTATAGTCAGACAGATGATGTGCGATGCAGACGGGATAAAAAAAATCTATTTGTCTGTTTATCCACACTGAACTTTACAGCCCATAAAGATCGATCAATGTCGTATAAAAAGTGGCGGCCCGTAGTCACGTTGGGATTGTTTTTTTGGGATGTTGTATGAAAATCTGGGCATTGTTTGACAATGGATTTATCTGAGGATTTTGAATAATTAGGGTGCATAAGACATTTTAGAGTATATTTCTGTCTCGTATACGTGCCAAATGAATGGAGAAAAGTGTTGCATTTTATAGAACAGATACTGAGTGGTTAAGTCATTGGACTTTGGATCCGAAGGGCATGAGTTCAGATTCCAGCCACATTAAGTTGCCATGTCCTGGGCCCCTAAACAAGGCCCTTAACCACATAGCAGCTCAGCTGTATAAGCGAGATAAACCTACTGTAAATTGCTCAGGTTAAGAACATCCTTCAAAATGTTGTAAATATACATCCTCAGTAAAATATCAGTACCAGGAAAAAAAAAGACCTTTAGTTTTAGTCCTAATCCCCACTTTCCTTTTTGTCTGCATTGATTTGAGTTTAATTGATTTTGGTTTTCATGCCTGTGTTAAATATGTATTTGTGTAAGATAGAAAAAAAATACAGATGGTAGAGGGAAAGATTGTCAGTACAGCTGGTAGGTCGCTGTGGCAGATTGTACCCAGTGTGCGCTAGTTTGTTCTCAGCAGGAGCGCCGGATGGTGAGCGCCTCTCTGCTCGTGCTCTACATCGCCCCCTGCAGGAAACATGCTGACCTTTTACTACTCCTCTGTATTTAATCCCTGCTTGTGCATCAGTCAGTACTAATGTGTCTGCCTGTGTGTATTTGTACCCAACTAATCCTGTTCATCAGTGTGTGTGTGGGTGCATGCCGTTGTGCCGTCATTACCTACTATTATCTTCTGCAACTTGCACCTGTTCATAATTCATCAGTGTCTTAAGGTGCACAGACATTGAAGCCCCACAAAGCAAACAGTTTAATGAAGCTATTTTTCTGTTGCTCATTAATATATTATTTCAACCTCCCTCTTTATCCCCCTTCCCCTCTCCATCTTTCTCTTTCTGCCACACGTCTGATGCACTTAGTGTGTAAGATTTATTACAGTATGCAAACCCAGCTACCAGCTCATCTGTGCTCGGCCGGCAGGTGGTTCACTCACATGGCTGATTGAGAGAATTATCTACCGTCTGTGTGTATGCGTCTTTGTGTATGCATTTGTTTGATTTGCTGCATCGGTGTTTATTTTATGACATCAGCGTTTGATCAATCTGAAGATCCTTAACTGATATATGTATTTTTTATCATAAATGGAGATGTAGCTAATCCAGAGTGAGGTATAGCCTCATGCTAAAACTAACTAAAGCTCATTCCAGTTTCAGAACATTTTCCTATTCAGACTTTATTTATTACAGGTTCAGGCAGCGTTTGACCAAAAACAGACTCAATGTGAATGAGACAAAAAAACTTGTACATAAAGTATTGAGATGATGAATTGGAACATTGACAGCATTTCAGGCCTCCTCACCTAAATCAGTACGTGTGACTAAAAAGGCTCAAATCTCTGCAAAATCTAGTGGAACATCTTCCCAGAAGATTGGAGATTATTATAAGGGGAAATGGGGACTAAATGTAGAATGGGATGTTCAGAAAATGCATCCAAATATTATGATTAGATTTTTACAAACTTGTCGATAAAGTGTATGTGGTTTGTCCTATAGAAGGGTTTGTTTTATTAATAAATAAAAGATCTGCATGAACTGGATCAGAATTTAAGCGCAGAGCCGTCAAACAAGTCTCATACAAATATGAAATCTATGATCAGTGGTGAAGCTGGAGATCTTTAATCTTCATTTAAGAACAACCAGTGACCTGTTTAGACTTCAGTACAGAAAGAAATATTGGACAGATCACCTGTGACTTAATAGATTCTCAGTCAAACCGAGCTGTGACTTGAAGTGAATATGGTTCATAGTAGAGTATGATCAGGGTTTGTGGAGGCTGGTCTATTTTCTGGCTTTGCATATACTGTAAGCATCAGGTTTGAAGGAAAACCAAAAGTAAATTGTCATGGTCCAGTTTATGGACAGAACAAGCAGCTAGGCGAAATCTGTGGCGAGAAATGTCCTTCCAAATACTTCCAGTGTCATAACGGAGTGTCATGTTTGTGAGCACTGACTGAAAACGGGTGTCTCAAAGTTGTCTAACGGTGTCTTCATGAAGTTGAAAATCCAAAGTCGTGCCATGAGTGTGTCTCGAAGAGAAGATGAGTTGTGTCTCTTACTCATGTCCTCTTGCTTAGTACGAGTCTGAATCATGTATATGATTCAGATTGGGCTGGTACATCTGACCTAAACCAGACAGAATCTCTCCCACACAATCCTTTCACATTCTCTCCACTTTTCTACTGGTGTGTTGCGGCATCTGGAGGGGAACTTCAACTCAGTCCTTCTCTCTCTCTCCTTTGCTAGTTGATATAGTAGCATGTTTAATAGCAATACTATGTTTTGAGCACCATTTAAACCAGTTTTATTGTTTCTGAAGTAGCGGTACATTAAAGAATGTGGAGGGAGGTGATAGCTAGTGAATGGATTCTGGATCGGACGGTCACAAGTTCCCAGCACTGTTGGGCCCTTGAGAAAGGCCCTTAACCCTCAACTGCTTGGTTTAAGGTCGCTCTGGATAAGGGCATCTGCCTAGTGCCGTTGTCACATGTACATTACAGCATAGTGAAATTCTTTCTACGCTTATTTCAGCAATGTTGGGAAACTGGGGTCAGAGCGCAGGATCGGTCATGATACAGCGAACCTGGAGCACAGAGGGTTAAGGGCCCCAAAAAGTGACCAGGGCTTGATCCACCAAATTTTAAATCAGTAATCCAGAGAGTTTCTCCACTGAGCTAATACTTCTTAGTAATTAATGCATGCTTTTGTGTGCTTGTTTACTTGTTTTATTACTTCAAATTATTTCTATACATTTTTGTGCATTTCTTTTAACAATGCACACTGAATGCAGCTATACAGAGATAAAGTGTATATAAGTACATTTAGTGCTTATAAGTTTCTATTTATAAGTTTGTCCCTCATGAGCGAGCCAGTGGTGACTGGCAAAGAAAAACTCCCTGAGATGGCTTTAGTAAGAAACCTTGGGAGGAACCAGACTCAAATTGGAACCAGTCCTCATCTGAATTCCATACAGTTCCATCATTGTTGAGCTGTTCTGTGATGGGCGCTTAAATGCAGAATTGTTTATGCAACCTGTGGTCCTGCGGCATTGTAGCAGACTGTTGCTATTAAGATCTTGATTTGCTCAACGACTTCATATCAGTAACTTTCCATCTTAAATGTAGAAAATGTTCAGTCCTAAGTTGCAGATAATGTCCTGCATAAAATCAACATATAAACCTTATGAAAAAAAAGTTGTCCATCATTGAGCCCACGGCTTATGGAAACCTCCTTTAGTGTTTTGATGTATGAACAAAAAACAAAGGTCTCTCCGTAGACCAGCAATCATTTTTTATTATAGCACCACTTCAGTGCAACCTCTGCATTTTTCCTTTTGTCTTTTTTTTTTTTTTTTTACTTCAATAATCGACAGGCTGGTATGCTTTTTTCAGAATTCTCAGTCAAAAGGTGGAAATATTTCTCAATTTCTCAACTGCATGCCAAAAACACCAAGTTTGAAGTGAGTGTTATTAATGGTTGAAAAAAAAGGTAGTAGTTATTTAATGCTGTGTTCGTCTTCCTGTTACTCTCTTGCTTTGGGTTACACCGAGTTTTATGTTCTGCGCTCCAGAGCCTTACTTTCCATCTTAGTGCTTTATTATTGTCTGCAAATACAGAAAACCTGTAAAACCACTGCTGTGAGAGAAAATGAGTGGGAGAATAGACATCAGTCATTATAGGCATAGTATAGGCTCTATTTGATGCTCAGTCACAAATAAAATTGGCTTCGGATAAACTGCAGGTTGGAAAACACCACCACTTCCATACTGCAAAGATTGTGGCATCTTTTTTTGGAGGCAAAATTCATATATACATATATACATACACACTATGTTTGTAAAGAGTGATTCTTAGTAAATGTTGCCTTCCTGTCAGCTCGAATCTCCTCTGACTTTTGAGAAACAGCAATGAAATTGCTGGGATTTGTATTGACAACCTGTTGGTCACTACCACAAATGTTTAACCACTGAAAAAATGAATGCATTCATAAAGTGCAACCTATACAAACATAGATAGATAGACAAACACAAAATACAAAAACAGACTAATAAAAGTATTTAAAAGTAGTATAAAAGTAGACTATAACCCAGCCATTAGGGTTGCACAAGCCAGTGCACTCTTAGTGCCAGTCCCAAGCCCGGATAAATGGGGATGGTTGCGTTAGGAAGGGCATCCGGCGTAAAAACGTGCCAAATAAAATACGCGGATCACAAAAAAGAATGGATAATCCTCTGTGGCGACCACTAATAGGAGCAGCTGAAAGAAGAAGAAGAAGCTAAAAGTAGACTATAAAAGACTATGAACAAAATAAAGAACTATGAACAGTCATTTAAAAATCAATATCGAATCAATAAAATCAATACTGAATCTTCCTTTGAACTATCAGATCTTAAAGTACCAGCATGAGACTGCTCCTGTGCACAAACCACAAATTCTATTAATATGAGTTACATGGGTTAGAGTAAAAGATCTAGAATGGATTACTGGGTCCCCTGGTGGTCTAGTGGTTAGGATGCGGCGCTCTCACCGCTGCGGCCCGGGTTCGATCCCCAGTCAGGGAACCGACCCCAGCCACTCTTAGTGCCGGTCCCAATCCCGGATAAATGGGGAGGGTTGTGTTAGGAAGGGCATCCAGCGTAAAAACAATGGCCAAATCAAACATGCGGATGATCCGCTGTGGCGACCCCTAATGGGAGAAGCTGAAAGAAAGTTTTTTTTATCTACAATGGATTACTAAAAGAATCTGACCATAACCCTATAGAACACCTTTGAAATTAATTAGAATGCTGAGGGCACCCCAGGGCTCTTCACCTCTCCTATATCTCCTGAGTATCTGTAGAACATGAGTTTACTAACACCCTTTGTGGGTGAATGAGCACAAATCTCCACAAGCACACTCCAAAATCTAGTGGAAATCCATTTTCCAAGAAAATTGGATTTTATTATAACAGTAAATATGAATAAGATCAGGTATATAATCTTATAATCAGGTGTCAACAAACTTTTGTCCGTATTGTATGAAAGCATAAGAAAAGGCCTACCAATTAAAGCGAGCACTTGTAGAGGTTGTGTTCGGCCTGTGTTACCTATTAAGGTATTTTTTTTCCCCTCCTTCCTATACTTTTTCACCATCCCTTACGTATTCTTTCCTGCTCTTGCTCCTTTTTGTATTCACCCCTGTGTGTTTATATGCTCTTCATTAATTGATGCAGACCTTTCATTAAATCTCTTCTCTCTTCTCTATCATTCAGTAGCTGCAAGTGCACTCAACCTGACATGTAAACAGGTGCAGAGCTTTTTAGCCTAATGAGATCTCTTGTCCTGTTGAGGCAGACAATTAAGGTGCACATGCTAATGTACTGTTTGTTATTTTTGACCTTAATCATGCACAAATGATGCTCAAGCAAACACACACCACTCATACATGCGTCCTCATTACCGGATTTCTTTCTTCTGAATGTAAAAGCAGGTTATTATTTATCAGCATATTAAAATAAACTCATCTCACTTTCTATCCTTTAACTTTGAGATAAAGAAACGGATATCAGCCTCCAAACTGAAGGACACAATAATTATAAATTAGGTAAAAAGATACAAATAATAAAAGGATTGCAGCCATACTGTATATTTGTAAGATAAGATGTTGTTCATGGAACATGTGATTGGTACAGGATCAGGGGCCAGAATTCTTTGTGCTATTCAACTGATTCCTGTTATTGGAAATAATTCAAATATTTTATATTCTTTGGTAAAGTCTTCTTAGCAACACCTTAATCAAGATTGTTCAAGACCTTTAGTGAGAAAGCATAGGGAACATGTAGAAACATGTCTATGAGGTGGGTACAATCAAGAAGATTGTAGACTAATGGACTAACTGGTGTTACCATGTCTGAGATTTCATCATGGAGAGAAAGTAAGAACAAAAAGGGAATGTGAAATTCTGCATGAAACTAGCAAGATGTTGAGGATTCAACGAGTCGCTCGAGGTGTTTTGAGTGGCACGCGCACTTCAAACGCAGGAAGAACACCACTGGAAGATAGAAGACGAGAGATCAGGAAGACCTTTGACGAGCTCAACCCTGAAAATGTCAAAACCATTTGGCAACTTGTGCATGGAGAACAATCCACATGATCTCACTTTCTCACCCACACCACCTTCCTACCTTTGCCAGATTTGGCTCCTGCGGACTTCGCTCTCTTCCTGAAGATAAAGATCCAGCTCAAAGGTCGCTGGTTTTACACCATTGCGGTGATCCGGGGCGAATCGCAAAAAAGGCGATTAGCACGCTTTGAAAAGAAGACTTCCAGGACATATTCCTGAAATGGCAGAAACGCTGGGGGCGATGTATTGCTGTGCACTGGGAATATTTTGAAGGTGGACATGTGCAAACGTAGATAAATAAAGTACTGTCTTGTAAACAAAGTGAGATTTAAAAACTTTTTTATACCACCTCATATAGCAGTCAATACTATGCCCATAATGGTGATTGTCTTCATGTGAGCCCGAAAGAATTGTAATCTACAGTACATGAAGTTTCAGACGTGTAGCTGTGGGTGAACGTGTACAGGGTGGTGCAAGGAAACGGACATTTTGGAACCAAGCGTTGGCGACCCCTTGGCATTAGCAATCGTTTGGAACTGGTGCACGCTCATTTAGGACCCCTTGCCATTAGTAATAATGGAGCAGTGGGTGGTGCGTAATGACCGTTCGCCACAAAACCTTGTATAAGAATGTTGATGGCGTGAGGAGATTTCGAGGGTTGTTTTTTTTTTTTTATTATTTTAAACTGGTTTTGGGTATCAAGAAATGTGCTATGTAAATTGTCTGTGAAGCCTTTTCGTCCTCTAGGTGAAGATTTTATATCTGTTTATATTAAAAAGTTTCATCTGAGCAGCTTCTTCAGTCTGAAGGAAGTTGGCAGGGTTTCACAAATTTGCATGTTCCGGGGTCAAGTATTTTGCCCTCTCTGGATAGCCTCATTAAGGGACAAGATAGGTAAGAATGGGAGGGGGGTGTCAGGAGTAAGGGGTTTAATCAAGGTAGTTACATCCTAATGACTCCTAACGACTGATTTAGTCTCCTCCTTTAGGGTAGTTACATCCCAATGACTCTTAATGACTGTTAACCTCCTATACTTCTATACATTTTCCCCTTACTCTCCTTCTTTGGTGTAGTTTTATGTTTAGCAGTTTAATGACTCCTAATGACTAATTGTTACCCCCTATACGTTCCTTCTCTGGGGTAGTTACATCGTAACAACTTCTAACGACTTATTGTTACCTCCCAATGACTGGCTGTTAATTTTGCTGAAACAAATTAGCAACGATGAAAAGGTCATACTTGCTGAGTTTTATCTTGGATGCAGACATCTGCACTGGAGCCATGCATAAGAACTGTATCATAAATGAAATCCAATGATCTAGAATGTATGACTATAGGAAACCCAAAACTCCACCAGTGAACATTCAGGGAAAGGACATTGAGAGAGTGGACTCTTAAAATACCTGGGTGTTCATCTGAACAACGAACTGGACTGAAAAGATCACACAGATGTACAGTAATTTACAAGATAGGACAAAGCAGACTCTTTCTGCTGGGGATACTAAGGTCTTTTGGAGTGCTGGGAGCACTACTGAGGACCTGTTTGATTTTATAACTATTTCGTGGCCTCAGCCATTTTTTTATGGAGTGGTCTGCATCTCTACTATAGACAGAAAGATGATCAAACTCTTGATGTCACCCAAATGAGGATGGGTTCCCCTTTTGAGTCTGGTTCCTCTCAAGGTTTTTTGCTCATTACATCTAAGGGAGTTTTTCCTTGCCACAGTTGCCATGGCTGCTTATCAGGGATAAACACACACCATTCACCTTGACTGTTGATTTCTGTAAAGCTGCTTTGAGACAAAGTCTGTTGTGAAAAGTGCCATAGAAATAAACTTGACTTGACAGAAAGAGACTGGACAAGTTGATAAGGAAGTCCAGCTCAGCCCTGGATTCTGCCTTTCCCCTTGCCATCTCCATGCAGGTGAAATGCTTTGTTGTAATCCTTGTAGTGCTCCCTGATAAATCCTGAGTGGAATTCAGTACATATCAGGAATTGAGAATACAAAAAAATCTTCTACTTTTGTCTTCTGTTAATTGGGATGCCAGCCTTGTGTCTTTGTATCTGGGCATGTGATGCTGTGAGAAGAGGATATGGAAGACTGGGGAGCGTTTTTTTTCTTGCTGAAGCCCTGCATGACAGCTATGCAATTATTCCAACTAATTATGGTGTTTTGTTCCTGCCGGTGAGTCACAGTGAATCCCAAGAGCTCAGTCTGAATAAAGTCTAGTGAAGTTATGATACAGCTTTAATGTGAACTTTATCTGTACTCATTCAGCTATATGTCGGATATGGACAACTGAGTCTGAACTGTGAAGTTTTGCTCAGACAGACAGCTCACATCCAGCTGTTTTGCGAGAATGATCCAAAGCGTTGTAAAAAGTTATATTTTTTAGTAGATAAAAAAAAAAGGTTTATATTTACGTTCACACATTTGTATGTGGTTTTACATAAGAAAAGGAATATTAAAAATAAAAAGAATAAAGACTCACCATGTATTTTTTTTCCCTTTTAACAAGCAGACAGTGCTGCTTAAAAGCATTATCTACAGAACCAGTACAATGCTTTATACCTTTCACATTTCTGAGACCATTAGTAAATGCATACACCAAAAAGAAATGCCATTCGGAATAGAATCAGTGCTTAAACAACAAATTATGTGAAATAAATCTGTGGAAAAAAAAAAAACATAATTTTAATATTCACTGCAATCTAGTTATTTACCCACTATGCCATATAGGAAACTCAAAACTAACACGTTTTTATTAGCAGACGAAAATTCCCCAAATTGTTCATTCTGTCAGAATCCAATGTCCACTAAACATACAGTACAGACCAAAAGTTTGGACACACCTTCTCATTGAAAAAAAATTCTTTATTTTCATGACTATGAAAATTGTAGATTCACACTGAAGGCATCAAAACTATGAATTAACACGTGGAATTATATATGGAATTATATACATAACAAAAAAGTGTGAAACAACTGAAAAATGTCATATTCTAGGTTCTTCAAAGTAGCTACCTTTTGCTTTGATTACTGCTTTGCACACTCTTGGCATTCTCTTGATGAGCTTCAAGAGGTAGTCACCTGAAATGGTCTTCCAACAGTCTTGAAGGAGTTCCCCGAGAGATGCTTGGCACTTGTTGGCCCTTTTGCCTTCACTCTGCGGTCCAGCTCACCCCTAAACCATCTCGATTGGGTTCAGGTCCGGTGACTGTGGAGGCCAGGTCATCTGGTCAAATAGCCCTTGATGCCTTCAGTGTGACTCTACAATTTTCATAGTCATGAAAATAAAGAATTTTTTTTCAATGAGAAGGTGTGTCCAAACTTTTGGTCTGTACTGTATTGTGCTGGACTTTAATACTGCTACCGCTTTGAGAAACTTGTTTTATTCTGTTGATACTTTTGAAAAGGTTTTAATCCAGTTAATCCAAATTTTGTCTTAAGGTTTTTAAAAAACAAAAATCTCAAAACATCTTTAGTTTTCTCTTTGTATAATTAAACCTGGCTTTCGGCATGAACGTAGCCATAGAAGCTGACGTAGCGTTAAGAAAAAAGAGGAAAATAATAAAGAATACATTTTTCATACTTTATAAAAGTGCCTGTTGAATAATATATTGTTGTCTTCCTAGCAATTTTGTATAAAGCAGTCAGCAGCAGAGCTGAACTGTTGGGAAATGGATATAAACTATTGACCACCTGTTGACCATCAAGGAAATGAAAGAAATATTATGTAAAATTAAAATCTTGTTTCTCCTCTAATATTGAGTCAGGAACACTATTCACAAACATGAATGTCAAGATAGTCGGAAGAGATTTAAACATTTTGGGTATATTTGTTTTGGGTATAAACTTAGTTTGGAAGTGAATGAGATATAGAAATGCGACATGAATGAATGCAGTCGTGGGCATTAATGTCACATTCGGATGTTGGTAAGAATGTGACAGAGGCATCATGACATGCATCAAGAGTGAGTCATAAACCGATGTGGTGAAGAGAATCCAGTAGTTTTCCAAAATAAAACATCTTTCAGAATCAGATAATTTATAAAACGGAAATAATGTAAGTTATGAATTCTTCCTGTGTGGCCGAGAACCAATTGACCCAAGGACTGGTGCCAGTCAGTGGCCCAGGGGTTGGGGACCACTGGTGTAAAGTTTTGACTAAATGTACTGTTATTTTGCAAGTAATTGTTTGGCCACTTTAAAGTTGATATAAAGATAAAAGCAATGTTTACTCTTTATTCAACTACATTTATGAGTCAATATATGTACTTTTTACTCCATTATACAGTGCAGACGCTCCCCACCTTACAAACGAGTAACGTTCCGAACGACCGTTCGTACCATGAATTGGTTCGTAAGTTGTTACTGTGTTCGTTATTGATGACGCATATCTCCTAATCATGTAAGAGCTATAAATACTGTCAAATAAACAATAAGATATACTAAAACAAATTAAAATAATAGAAATACTGTATACAATATTTTGAATTGAGTATTAAAAAAATTATAGAAATTAATTTGAAAAATTCACTTAAAGAAATTAGTTTGCCTGAGTCCAGTGCGTCACGGTCGACGACTAGCTAGCAGCGGCACCGCCGTTTATGATTTTTTTCGAACAGGTTTGTTCGTGTCCGTTAAGTAAATGTCCATAAAGCGGGGAGTGTCTGTAATTTATTTGACAATGACAGTTAAAAAATACGTTTTGCATGGCAGCATATCTGCTTTGGCTCATTATTTTGCAGAAAAGGCAATATTTAATTTTACATTATTTGTCCATTTTATTTGAATGGTTCTTCTACTTCTACTGTGTCATGATATTACAATTGTATTTGTTAATTGAAGATACCTTTTTAAAGATTGCTTTATTTTTTTGGTTACCGTAATTTCCGGACTATTAAGCGCACCCAAATCGATTTTTATTTTAAACATAAATAAGCCGCACCTGTCTATAAGCCGTGTCTACACTGAAACTAATGAACTTTACACAGGCTTCAATGAAAGACAGTGTCTGTTACACGGCTTGTATCTAAACAGTAGCCTACCAAGAAAGTCATTGTTCATCTTCCTCCTTCCTTTCACAACTATTTCTCTCGGGAGTTTTTCTTTTGGCATCGTCGTGCGTTTAAAAATCACCATCGGTGAAGCTTTTCTCCCGATGCCGTGCAGCTCAGAACACAGGTGAAGTGCGTGTTTTCATAGCCGGTTGTTGTCAGCGTGACGAATGATTCGTGTTTCCTGTTGATTCAGTGGGAGCGCATCTGATTTAATATAAAGAGTTTCATTAGTTCACCTGAACCCGTTCTGCAATTTCATTGGTCTAATGTTATGGGGCTCATTTTTTTGGCTTGAAGTTTGTGAAACCGGGAAAAACCCAGGAAAAATCCATAAATTAGCCGCTTCATTGTTTAAGCTGCGGGGTTCAAAGAGTGGAGGAATAGTAGCGGCTTATAGTCCTGAAAATATGGTATTTTTTTTTTCATTCTGGCATGTTCTATAGAGGCTGTTGTGTTAATCTTGTTTTTTCCTCTAACTAACACGTGTCTGTGTTCAGGACTCGTGCATTTTTGTGTCTACGTTCAATACTAAAGTCTTGTTTAAATCAGATAAAGACTTTTTCTCAATCATATTGGAATTTTTGACTTGTAATGAAGTAACTTTTGCAATAAGGTATCTACTGTATACTTTTACTCATGTAAATCTTTTAATCTTTTTTAATTCTCTTTACACCTCAGACAAACTGTAGAAAACTGTATATACTTGTATTTGTGTAGCATCTTCAGCTGAATGAGAAATAATGCTTATGCTTATCCAACTGAACTGTGGAAGGGTTCGATTGTAGCGAGAATGTGATTTGGCTCTAAATCGACATGAAGCGAACCATAATCGTATATTTTGGTTGCCAAATATTTTTAGCTGAGTTAAGTTATGAATAGCTGTAAAAAATAGCTGTAGCATTTCAGAAATGTGATTTGTTCTGTAGACATTGGTAGAAAGAAAAAAAAAAGAAATAATGCTCAGATTCTTAAAACGGATTACACTAGTTAGTTATAATATAATTACTGAATTTTATAATTTATTGAGCGCCATTTCCATTGGTATTTCGTACTTTATATATTTATTAATAGATTTTTTGTCTGACATTTTTTTTTATGTGGTGTGAAAGTCTTCATACTCTAGTACTGGCAAAATATAACTGTCTTTATATATCTCACCTGAAGTCATTGTGCCTGTACACTGGCTTCAGGAGTGAATGCAGCGACCAGTATCAACTACAAACTGTTCGGTCTGATGGTACTCAAGTGGTCTTAATAGGAAAAACAACATCTGTACATCTGGATAATAACCCTTCATGAAATAACCGAGCCATTCCCGACGACTGCTGTGTGACTGATTTTTGCCATAAAATATCATTTTGTTTTTGATATAAAGCGGTTTTCCTCCCTGCACTTTCTCAGATTCCTTAATTCCTTTCCAGTCATCCTTGAAATAACTTCCACTTACCCGTCTCGCATGAACAGGAGCAGATATACGATGTTGATACTGGTGGACTATTAGCGTAGTGCCTGCTCGGACACTCAATCACTATATATGTCTCCTGTGCTTATGTGCTGGATGCCTGTGTAACAGGTTGTGTATCAGGGCTGGAGTTGCACTATTAGCATGGAATTAGTGTGAAAGTTTCAGCAGTCCACTAGGTTGAAACTCACCCAGTTAATCAAATCAAGCTGGTTAATAGCTTGTTGTCTTATCACTCTAACAATGACCCCAGACACACTACAAGTATTACTGCAGTAGACAAATAAAATGTCCACAGTCTAATTAAAGTCAGTCATTCACAGTTGTCTTATTATATATCACTACAAAATATATAGATCATCCAAAATCCAGACTATGTAGACCAGACTATGTAGAAGTGTAGATATGGTGTAGTTAGGGTGATCTAGACTGGTCGACACGAGACTAAGTAGACCCCAGGCTAAGTAGACACAAGACTATGGAGACCAGACTAAGTAAACAAGATTTTGGAAACCAGACCACCAGAGTCCACCAGATTTACACTATGTATAGCAGACCAGACTATGTGGGCCAGACTATGTGGACAAGATTATAGAGACCAGACTATGTGGGACAGAGTAAGGAGAGCAGACTGGGTGGGCTAGATTAAGGAGACTAAACTAGGTGGGACAGATTAAGGAGACCAGACTAGGTAGACTAGATTATGGAGACCAGACTATGTGAACCAGCCTGTGTTTTTATATATATATATATATATATATATATATATATATATATATATATATATATATATATATATATATAGATTATTTTAACGATTGAATATTTTCACTATAATGCAGTTTTTGTCCTGCTACAGTTACAACCCAGGAACATTATGCTACTCTTTGCAAACTGCCACAGAGTATATGCTGCTTCATGATTTCAGCTTTCAGTTTCCTATGAAGCACAAGGGATCTCTGTGCTAAAAATAATTATACACAAAACAATTCATGAACAGAACGCACACCCAAGCAGCCGAACAATTTTCCTGCAAAAGTCAGAATCACTCAATTTTAATCCATTAAGGAGAGGCATCATGCAAAGCTGCCATTTACAAACAAAGAGTATCTGTATCTCTATTATCCATCTAAAAACCAAGATAAAGATGAAACGCTGACTGTAGATTGAAGTTATGCATCAAAGCAGGTGAGTCCAGACAGATACAAATGCAGAGAAGTTTTTATTGAAAACAAACTGGCCCACAGCTCTGAAACAAAATTGAAGTTAAGAAGCATGCAAAGGTGCAAACATGTAGACTAAACAAATACAAAATTAAAAAGAAAAAAAAAACACTTGCACTTTTGTAGAATTCTGACATTAGTTTGCAAAAGACAGGTACAACTTTATAACGTCTATTGATACACAGTTAGTAGGATACATTGGACCTCTGAGTTTTTAAAGGCTCTGGCATGGAGGAATTGGATCTATGATCTAAAATGTTGAGCTATTTTATGAGTTGCTCAGTAGCTCCTGGTTCCACAACGTCAACTGACTGTATAAGACTGTAGAACTGACATTACTCATAATCTCACACTCCGGTGCTCATGGTACTGTAGTTCTCACTCTCCGGTGATTTGTATTGTTTGAAGATTTATAATCACACTCTTGATATCACCTAAATGAGGATGGGTTCACCTTTGAGTCGGTTTCCTCTCAAGGTTTCTTCTTCATTCATCTAAAGCAGTTGTTCCTTTCCACAGTCACCCCATGGCTGCTCATCAGGGATAAATACACATCGTTCACCTTAATTCTGTAAAGCTGCTTTGAGACAATATCCGTCGTGAAAAGCGCTATAGAACTAAATAAACTTGAACTTATTTGTTCACAGATGTAAGTGATTAATGGACACAATAATGGAAAATTGGTAATCGGGTGAATGTAAACATCACATGCTGCACCTGAAATTTCTCACTCATTCATTTATAACTTATTCCTATATAATAAATGGAAGTTGAGTTTAATATATGGAAAAGAGGGAATAAAACTGAGCCAGACCTTGAGAAAAATATGATGCTGTCACAGAAAATTTCTGCATAAACATTACAGCGGTTTGGTAATTAAATAACTTTGAGAAAGGACTGTAATTAATATCAACAGTCTACTACAATGGTGCAGGACCACTGGTTGAATTGAACAGTTTATCATTTAAGATCCTTTTTTTTTAATCAGTAAACCTGTCAATCATGGACCTATAATAAATGATAAGTCGGTGCCACCCAGATGAGTCTGGTACCTTTCAAGGTTTCTTCCACATTCCATCTCGGGGAGTTTTTCATTGCCGGATTCACCATTGATATGCTCATTAGGGATCAATTTTAAATGATGCATTATTTCTCAGCATTGCTTTTACACTCGTCACCAACATAATAAGCGTTTAATTACAAAACGTTTCCTTCATTATGCTATGCTAAAAATGCATTTTTTTGCCTTGAGCAAAAAAATTAAATGATTATTTCCAGACCCTTAAAATAAAACTCAGCTGAGGGTGCATCCTTACCGAGGACATAATATTGCAATGGCTGTAGTTATACCATGGCATTTGGATGTGATCTGCATTACTAAATTGTCAGATTAGGTCCGTATGACATTTCCGATTTAGTTCCACAATAACTTGGCCTGGCCTTTTCCCAAATCTTTAATATCTCTCCTGATGGCTTTTTTTTTTCTTTTTTCATTTTGTACTGTGAGGCATCTCTGTGAACTTTTAACCATGAAAAACTATTTTCTTTTTCTGTTCCCTTGCTTCATGATCTTTTTTTTATATTATTTGAAAAATCTTTACAAACTAGACTTTGCTTTGTATCTGTATCTTAAGGATTATGGACTATACACCTCCTGATTGTTTCTGCGCCTGTTTCATATTCACAATAATTAACATTTACTGTATTTGGTCTCCCCGTTCCCCACACAGATTTTCACATATTTGTTGTTCTTGCTGGTTTTTGTTCAAATGAACATTTTAATAAAATTTAAGGTTGTTTGTGTGTGTTGAAGCTTCTGTATGTGAGCACTGTAAAATAAAAGACATTTGCTTATCAGTCACAATTAAACCACTCTCAGAAATTTTCCTTTTTAGGTTTATGTAGGAATATATTTTGCAATCATATAAAATGTACACAGAATGTCGATAATATTTAAATTACATTAATGGCTTTTCCCAAAGCGCACCTCGGACTCTCTCTCAACCGAAGGACTGCCGTGTGCGTGTGTGTGCGTGTGTGTGTGTGTGTGCTTGTGTGTATCTCTCTCCCTCGTACTGGTCATTAAAACCCGAGCGAGCTGTCCTCCGGCTTCCGCCTTCTGTTTCGCTCACACCATGACAGATACATGCTGAGATTTAGAGCATCTACAGGGAGCGTTGCAGTGGGAGAACATAGGGAGGTTTAAAAAAGTCATTTAGACACCTTCTGTATCACTTGCAGAGGTCCTAAGTCTTTCAGAGACCTATTATGAGAGGTGTTACAGTATATACTGCTGCCTGTAAAATGGTTAAAAGGCTAATAATGTTTAATGGCATTCTGTTTCATGCCACTTTCAGTGATTAATTTCAGTAATGAACTTTTCATTTGGAAACAAAGTTGGAGAACATATTTTCTGAAACTTGAACCGTGCTGGTGTTAGGGGTGAAGGTCCACTAAAATGTTATCTGTATAATAAGTACATTTGTTTTACTTTATTTTATATTATAGTGCAATCATTGAGTCATTTATTTGAATCATGGACTGAACTGTATCCTTTGGATGACAGTTTGTTCACCACACAATTACATGTTCTGGCTCTGGGTTACTGATCAGAAGGTTGGGGTTTCAAGGACCTGTATCACCAAGCCTGCCACTCTTAGGGCCCATAAGCAAGGCCCACAACCCTCTGTGCTATAGAGACACTGAATGATGGCTGACCCCAGCTTTCTAACTTTGCTGGGATATGTGAAGAAAGAACTTCATTGTGCTGTAAGGTACATGCGACCTTTTTTCACCTTTTTTCTCTAAATTCTGGGGATTCAAAGCTCTGTGCTGTACACTTGAGTGACCCTTCTTAACAAACCATGTTCTACTGGAGCTCACACTGTCATGCAAGTCATTCCTAAACATTCTAGACCAGGGGTGTCCAGTCTTCTTCCCCAAACTGTTTCCATAAAGTTGTAGGCACACGATTTCATAAGATATCTTCAATTGTTTACAATTTTACATTTACTCAAACAACTACTACTTCTTTTGGCTGCTCCCATTAGGGGTCGCCACAGAGGACCATCTGTCTCCACACCACCCTGTCTTCTACATCTGTCTCTTTTAAACCAACTACCTGCATGCTTTCCCTTACAACATTCATAAACCTCTTTGGCTTTCCTCTTTTCTTCCTTCTTTAGCATTCTCCTACCGATATACCCCATGTCCCTCCTCTGCTCATGTCCAAACCATCTCAATATGGCTTCTCTCACTTTGTCCCCAAAACTTCTTCATGTGCATTCCTCTCCCTAAAGCCATACCTACCCATCACCTCCTCATCACCTTTGTTCTCTTCACCAACATGGCCATTAAAGTGTGCCCCAATCACCAATCCAACCAATTCCTAGGTTCACTCTCTACCACTTCCTCTTACTCACTTCAGAGTTGAACTAGGAGACTCAAACCTGTTCTGGCCCCTGTGCACAAAGCCAGCTTCAATAAAATATGGTTTGGAGTGGAAAATATTCTTCTATAAAGCTCTGATCTCAACCCTATTAAACACCTTTGGGATCATTTGGAATCCTGGCTGCACCTTAGGTCTCCTCACCCTCACCCTACATCATTACCTTACTAAAACCGTTGTGGCTGAATGATCCCCAAATCCCCATCAGTTAACTTTAAAACTGAGTGAAACATCTTCCCAGAAGAGTGGATGTTATTATAGCAGCATGAATGTAGACCAAATGTGTAATGGAATGTACAAAAAGAACATACCAATATCATGGTCTGGTGTCCATGTAATGTATGAGTAAAAAGTGTGTGTGGTGAATGAGAGGAATGGTGAAGAGGAATGAGCACAGTTCTGTTTACCTGCTCTCAGATTTCTATCCTCAGTGCCTCTGTAATATTCCTCTCAGTAAGAACTGCAGCTGCAGACAGGTTGTGTATTTCTTCATTTCTTCTGAGAGTTGAGGTGGGGGTGAGGAGATTGTGGAGTTTACAGACTTAAATGATAGCAGAGAGAAAGAGAGATTAATAGAGTAAAAGTTTGGAAAGTGGTGATGGTCATGTGCATTGGCTGTAGCAGTGAGCTGTCAGCTGTGCAAGCCTGGTTTGTGAAAAAAGAATCTAATCCTGAGCCTAAGGGAAGCAGAAGGGGAAGTGGAACTAGTCTGAAACAGGTCCAAGCATATTTCACACTTGTCATGGCAGTGCTGGACATCAGGTCATGTATCAAACCTGTTTTGGGTCTGGTCGAATTGAAGAAACTATCCTGCATATCGAGTAATGTGATTGGTCCAGCTTGTCACATTTGTTTGTTGCTTTAAGTTCTGTGAGTTACAATAGGTGTCTTATTGAAGGTATAGATCCAGACTTTTATTTGTAATTTTAGTAATTACTTCAACTGTGGAGTAAGGTCATGTACTGGTAGTATTGTTTGCATAATGTTTCCTAACCATTGCTAGTGCCACAAGGAGAACAATAAAAACAGCAGAGGAAACTAGTAGCTTGCTTGGAAGTGCTGTACCATGGCTAACCCTGTGCTCTGACCCCAAGAAGAAACAATTTTACTGTACTTTAGGGTATATGTTAACAGTATAAAACGCCCTTATCAATTGCTAAACAATTCACAGTCTACTACTATGAGGATGCAAGCATGAAATGATGAGCCCCATTTCCAACAAAAGCCCAGAATCAAACGTTGGTACAGACCATTGCTTGTGAGAAAAACCTTGTAGCTACCTATCAGTTACATTCAATTAGATTAGAATATATAGCAAATATTTACCTTTTTAAAAGTGGGTTATGCTTTTTTTTCTTATCGTCAGGAGAGTTTGTGCTTAAACGGAACCAATGCCAATGGCATTCCTGTCAGCCGAAACGGGTTCGCATTAAGTCTAACATTTCAAAGCATCGAGCAAAATTATAACTGGAGCTTGCTTTTAAATGCGTTCCGCATGAGGCAGTAAAAAATGCAGGTTAAACTCAGTTGTACTGGTGGTGTAAGTGGTCAACCAAAAAGCTGTAATGTTCAGTGTCTGAAGGCCAATAAAATAACTGACATGGCATTAAATCCACAAATGGCTTTCCTGACAAAAAGGAACGTTCTGCAAAACATATAGCATATAAATTGTAGAACTGATGGAATGCAGCTTTTGTATCCTTTAATTTAGCAAATTGTATAATTGTTAAATTATTCAGTTAGATAGAATTTGATGAATGCATTTGTAGGAGGTCTAAATCACAGAGTTTCAGCCTGGTGGACAAACGTGATTAAAACTGAAAATGCTAACCTACTGCTTGGATTTTTGTTTTGCATTGCTGTATTAGCATGTTTCATACACATACAGAGTAGGAGCTATGAAATACTAGATATACACATATGGCCAAGAATATTGAGACACCACTTTTTCAAACATTATGGTTCCTCCACAAACTGTTACCACTTAGTTGGAGGCACATGATCGTATTAGATTGTATAAGCATAACAATGCTCATTATACAAAGCAATGAAGATATGCTTTACATGGGCTGAAATGGAAGATTTTGAATAACCTGCTATAGACATCTGACCTCATCCTATTTAACACCTATGGATCAATTGGCACTCTGGCTGCACCCCAGGCCTTTTCACTTCACCCTACATTAGTACCTGACTAATACTGTACCCTTGTGGCACAGATCTCCACAACACTCCAAAATGCCAGTGTGTGTTTTGATATTTTACAATACATTTTTCTGCAATTAAAGTGTAAGAAGCAGCAATTTTACTTTACTGCTATGTTTCCACATAAATGGGTAATGAGCTGATACAGGAGAAACTGTACCTTCTAACTTTCATATTGATTACATAATTAGAGAAGACATTTCAGGCTTTCTATACATATATTTAAGTCTTTCAGGCAAGTATTCACTAAGTTTCAGGTTGTTTTATTTTTATGTCTGTGAAGAGAGATGGCACATTTTGCAAAAAGCACAGCGTTTTGTTATGAGTGTATACAAATAAAAGTAAATCCTTTACAGATTCGAATGATGTATTGCTCTTTTCTGTACAATCAAAAAAAGACAGTAATTTAAGTTCGTTTCGGAGTTATGAGGAAAAAATGCCACAAAATGCGCCGGCGTGTTTGTCGACCCCAGAGGGTTAATTGTGAGCATCACAGTGGATTTTGGTACTGATTTGAGACTTGGCGCATCAGTAAAACAAATGTTTTTATATATATACAAAGAGTTTGCTAAGATGCTTAAAAAAACAGACGCATGAGTGCTGCCAGCATTGCTTTGGAGGTTGCAGAAGTGGAAGGTCTGCTTGTTACTGCTAAGACCATACGCCGCTTACTGCAACAAGTCTGTTTGCATGGCCTTCGTCCGCAGAGGGAACCTTTTCTTAAGCTGGTTTACAAAAAAATCCTCTTAGGGTACAGCATGTGTGGTGAAGTACCAAGAAAATTGTCTTGTTTACAGTCCAGAATGGTGGTGGTAGTGTAATGGTCTGGGGCTGCATGAGTGCTGCTGGTACTGGGGAGCTGCAGCTCATTGAGAAAAACATCAATTCCAACGTATACTGTGGCATTCTGAAGCAAACTGTGTTGAACGACAGTTTCCAACCTGAAAACGGCCCCTAACACACTGCCAAGATGACAGCTGCCTTGCTGAAGGTGAAGGTGATCGAGTGGCCAAGTATGTCTGAACCCTAATGAGAACCTGAGGGGGATCCTCAAGAAGAAGGTGGAGAAGTGCCATGTTTCTAACATCCTGCCACTCCGTGATGTCATTATGGAGGACTGGAAGAGAATTCCAGCAACAACTTGTGCAGTTCTGGTGAATTTTCATGCCCTTTTGGACACAGTTTTGACATGTTCACTTTTGTTTTATTCACTTTTGTTATATGTACTGTATATATTTGAGTATTCCTATAAAACACTGACAAGCACACAGGATTTACCGTTTTCTTCTAGACCACAGAATGTCTCAGCAGGCTTATTTCCTTTACAATTCCACTATGATTTAGGATTATTTTTAGAAGGAACTTAGTCCGTGGCAGCTCCTGCCTGAGGTATTTGAGCTCAGAGGTTTAGACTTGGGTCTGCTGTAGCATGGAGAGAACAACTTGAACGTGTCTGCTGGTTTCTTTTTAGTGCTTGAAGATAGTATTAAGTATGCAGAACCTATCTTTCTCTCTCTCTCACACACACACACACACACACACACACACACACACACACACACACACACACACACACACACACACACAAACACAGTGTCACCCATGCTTGCTAAGGATCATTAACTGCAGTCATGTAAAGAATGTCTACAGTGGGACGAGTAGCTGTAGAGTCCTGGCATAGCAGAGTTGGCCTCCACCTTTTTATCGACTCGTTAATAAATATTGTGACCCTTAAAGGGAAGCCAGTCCGTCCCCACTCGGACAGCTGGGGATGAGCAAATAAACTTCTGCAAAAAGTCGTGCACTGCTCGTCACTCACTTCAAAACAACTTCGATAAGCTCCGGAGCTGGAAAATTAATTTCCTTCAAACGCTGTCATTGCAGCTTTACAGATTACCGTGTTGATGATATTAACTTTATAAAGGGTAGACAGCTGCAGAGATAGAGGGGCCTGTGGATAATTGAATACGAGCTCAAAATATTAGACATACTGAGCAAATCGGATAAGTTCTTGGCATGGGAAAAAATATATGTATGAAAAGGTAGTATATTGAATTATATCATTTTCAGTTATCACATCTGTCTAGACTTCATACACCATTAAAAACTGAGCAAAAAAATCCTTGGGAACAATCATACAATTTCTTTTCATACTTTGAGTGTAAATTAGTTGATTTATTTAATTGGGCATGATTTGGAAAGGCACATACACAAACACACACACACAAGAACGATGTTTTTGAAATGGGTAGTAGTTGGGGAGGGGGAGTTTTTTGCTGTCGAGCAGTTTTTTTTAGAAATAACGATTTAGTTGTTACTGTCCAGTTAGGTCTGAAAATGCATATTAGAGCAAAAATTCAAACCCCAAGCTATGATGTCAAAGCTGTGGAAGTCCTAAGAGGCCATTATATATTTTTTCTTACTTGTTTTCTTGTGATCATGACTTGTGGCAGCAGGCACCTGGACAATCGCCATCTCTGGTCACAGATATTATCCATGATGCTGCTTTTAGAACATGCTCTTATTCTAAATACTCTTATAAAAGTACTAACTATATTTTTTTTCCTCAAGTTAAAGTAAAGAAGTTTGGGCTCTGACTTCAAAACTAAAAAGTTGTCATTAAAACTACCCGTTTTAGTGTCACGCTGGTAACTGAACGTCCCGTAATGTTAAAATTAGGGCTGATAATCGATTCAAATATTAAATTGCAGTTAATCACATGATTGTCATGAGTTAACTCACGATTACTCGCACATTAGCTGAATTAAATCTACCTTAAATTAATACTTTCCAATTTTTTCATACTCTAATCAACACGGACAGGATCGAATATTGATGCTTTACACTAATGTAGGTTTATTATTAGTGACCCCAAACTCAACATAGAGCATGAAGACAAAATGTTCTTGTAAACGTTTTAAAGTAATTATGGTGTTTTTAATTACGAAAATTATCAGGACACCAAACAGAACCTACGCTATGTTTTTACACGGACGGTTGATGAGGTGATACCGGATACACTGGACCACTTTCATACGGATTACAAAATCAGAGAATATTTGTTTTCGATGTGAACTGGTTCAAATTAAAGTACACTGTTCGAGCTTTCTATACATATATTTGTCTGTTAGGTAAATACTCACTGAGATTAGAGTTGTTTTATTTGTCTGTAAAGAGAGATGTCAGAGACTGCAGAGAGCGCCCCCTGTCTGTTTTCTTTATTTTACAAAAGCACAGCGTTTTGTTTTTATGAGTGTATACAAATAAAAGTAGAGACCCTTTACAGATCCAAATGATGTTTTGCTTTTATCTGTACGATCGAGGATTTATGACTTGGCGCGTCAGTCAATCAAATGTTTACAGATAAAAAATAATTCCTAAAAAAAAAAACCCTCTTTAAATAATAATAATAATAATAATAATAATCACCTCTTTTATTTTTATTTATATTTTTTATAAAAATGGTCAAACAGAAATGCGCGCTGCATAAAACCTGTCGTTAAAATTCGTTTCGTTCGGAAATTTCATTGGTCTAATGTTATGTCGCTTAGTTTTTTGGCTTGAAGTTTGTGAAACCAGAAAAAAACCAGGAAAATTTCATAAATTAGCCGCTTCGTTGTTTAAGCCGCGGGGTTCGAAATGTGGAAAAAGTAGCGGCTTATAGTCCGAAAAATACGGTACTTAAGTTCAGTAACAAAGTATTAGTACTTCATAGGGCATCCCATTCCATATTTACTCCGCATCTGCTGTTATAATAATGTCCACTCTTTTGGGAAGATGTTCCACCAGATTTTGGAGTGTGCTTGTGGAGATTTGTGCTCGTTCAACTACAAGGATATTAGTAAAGTCAGATACTGATGTAGGTGAGGTGAGGAGGCCTGGGGTGCAGTCCAGTTCATTCCAAAGGTGTTCAATAGGGTTGATGTTAAAGCTCTATAGTAGGCCATTTAGGATCTTTTACTCAAATCGAAAACATGTAAATGATATCTTCATGGAGCTGGTTTATGCTGGAACAGGTTTGGATGAAGTGAAGGGAAAAGTTAATGCTATCAAATGCATCCAAAGACATGCTAAACAATTGGGTGCCTCAGTTTGGGGAAGAACCATATATGGCTGGAAAGGGCAGGTGTCCCAATACATTTGGTCACTTGCCACGGTTTGATTAAAAGTGTCCGAGAGAGCATTTACAACACTGTGTGTGATTTGGTGTGCTTAGAGTTTTTACGAGAATGTTTCCCTTGTGTGCCTCTCTGCAGCGTTAATGGTGTGCGGGAGTGTGTGTGTGAGACGCATGTGAATTATAGATGTGTAAAGGCCTCATAAATGTCGCCATGCTTTAAAAGCCCTAAAATGCTTACACTTGTGGAAAGCTTGGAGTTAAAGGTCTTCCAGGACTGTGGGGTTTTTTTGGGTTTTTTCGCCATACAGCACTGGGCAGAGTCAAGCAGAATCATATCTGTGTTTAGATTTGCATTTATATTGGCATGCGTTTCTTCAGTCTTTTGGGTCATTGCAGTGGAACTTCTGCTCTATAGAGCAAACTTGTGGTGGGTGTAGGAGGCTTCAGTAGACTGGTTTGAGAATTCATTCTATGTAACTGGTTTTGCAGGATTTCTTCACTGCAATCCTTCACACTCTCGCCCACAACTTCTTGATTAGTTAAAGCTCTTTATGAGATGAACGCCCCCCGATGTAGAGTGTCAGCAGGGTTTCTCTTAAAAAAAACTGTCATTAGTGGTACTGTAAATTCATCAGTTCAATGTTTCCCCAAGGTACAGAAAATTCCCCACACAGACACTGGATATGCTCTAATTATTTATATGTGGTTATACCACAGAGTGGTAGATTCCTAGAATATGATTCCTCAAAATGTGTGTTGTTTTATGTAAATCGCAAGACCTGGACAGAAGCTGCAGCTGTAATGTAAATGATAGGTTTGTATTAACGGTGTCCTTTTAATGTGTGGTTCAACAAAAAGCAATATGTGTAACCGTGTATATGGCCATGTTTATTGTTGGGGGACTGTGAACATTTGCGGAAGGAGTTTTGGGAGTCAGGGCTTTGTAATAATAGTCACAGTGCTTTGTGATGTTTACAATGAATGTAAAGTCTTCAGGGCAGAGGCAGAGTTTCAGCAAAAAGAGAGAGAGAGAGAGAGAGAGAGAGAGATATGACACCACAGCTATAAAAATCATCATATTATAGAGAAGCACAGTATAACACAGCGCTGCATCACAGACAGAAATCTGATAGAACAAGAATAAATGTCATTACTAAAGCAAGAAAGCCATAGAACACAATTCAACAAGTTTTCTTTCACTGTAGCCACAGCTGCATCAATCACATACTGTACATCTCTAGAAGAAAATCAATATTAACTTTATAAAATAGCATTTGACACTGCGCATTTTTTCGGTGCATTACTAGTCAAGTCAAGTCAAGTTTATTTCTATAGCGCTTTTCACAACAGATATTGTCTCAAAGCAGCTTTACAGAAATCAACAGTCAAGGTGAATGGTGTGTATTTATCCCTGATGAGCAGCCATGGTGACTGTGGCAAGGAAAAACTCCCTTAGATGTTATGAGGAAGAAACCTTGAGAGGAACCAGACTTAAAAGGGGAACTCATCCTCATTTGGGTGACATCAAGAGTTCATTACAGTTTTAAATACATTTCTTCTCCTTCATCGAGCTGTTGTGCAAAGGAAAAAACAGCTAGTGAATCAAAATATATTTGAGCTTGTGCAGTTTGCTACTGATGCAGTTCGCGAACTGTGAATGGCACACTCTCTGACCATCCAATCAAACACTGTGAAAATAGCGAGCTGTTCTGATGTCATTTAGAGGGCCCTAAAGCAACCATATAGCAGTCTGATTGATAACAACAGCTGCAAGCAACAATATAAAAAAAATCCACAGTGCTGACATTGCTTGCCTTATTGCAACATGTGATGTGGCTGGTAAAATCTGATTGGATGGAAACTCTAACATAAACAGAAAAAGCACACTTGAGATATATTTTTGTTCAAAAAGGCCTGCCACTGATGAAATATTATAGTATGCTATATTGAAACATAATGTACATAATGTGTTTGATTGCCGTTTATCATGTATGACATCACCAGCTGCAGACTAAATTATAAAGAAACAGCAAAACAAAGCAATTTCCAAAACAACTTCCAAATGAGATCTGGGGAATTGTACGTTATACTTTCAGGGATTATATAATCCACTGTCACAATCAATACAGCATGACACTCTTACAATCATTCAATGTTGCTATGAATAAAGGAAAACTGTGTTTTCTTGGTGTTTTAAAAAGTCTTTAAATAAAATCTGCGATTTAGAAATCAAAATTTCAGGCTTAAAAACGTTTTACATTTACTGTCCATGTAACACCAACTACAATTCTCAATAAAATGCACCTGCAGCACTTTGTTAGTTAGTTTGGTGTAGTTGCTTTACAAAATTTTATTTGCTGTATTTTGACTACAAATGGGACCAACATGCATCAGCCAATCAGCTTTCTATTATTGGTGTAAATCTCTTTTGGGTTCTCCCATAATTGTAAAAATGTATCCCTGCTATGGTGAAGTGCAAGTTTAGCAATACTTAGCTTGGTTAAGGCCAGGTGCTAACAACATATTTGTGTGTTTTTGATGTTATAGATCATAAATGTAACTTAATGATCTTAAAAAATGTCTTAGGTCTCACAATTTACTTTGTAAAAACCTGTAAAACCTGTAAAACTTTGTAAAAACCTGTAGAAACCCTGGGAAAAGCAACAGTGTGCAAATCATTGGTGGTAAAGGCAAAGTGTAATATTAATGGCAACCTAAAACCCATGTTTTCTGTTCTAGTCCTGTTTCCGCCTCGGTCCTGACACTGCTTTGTTATCTGATTGTGTTCACCTTTTGTGTTAGGTCAATGTGTGCCTTGGTTTGTTTGCTATACTTATAATCAGTGTTGTGCTAGTAACTAAAAAATAATAACTAGTTACAGTTACTCGTTACTTCATTCAAAAAGTAACTTAGTTACTTTGTTGATTACTTACACCAAAAAGTAATGCGTTACTGTTAAAAGTAACTTTTTAGTTACTTTTTAAAGAACGTTCTTTAATGTTCCCATTAATGCCCTTTTATGTGTTATGGTCTACAAACACAAAACTGACTTAAACACAAAGTCATTTTTAAACACTTATTTAAGTCAGACCAGTACAAACAAAATATCACAAGGATTTCTGAAATAAATAACAAAACAAGCTGAATAATATATTCACAATCAAAAAATAAAGTGGCTTCTGCATCATAAAAGCTGTTGCTAGCTTCGTCGAGGCATGTCGTTTCTGGAGGAGCTTTGACAAATTGGAGTTGCTGCTATCGCAGTAGATACGACCTTCGAACCAGAAAGACACAGTTTACATTTGACTTAAGTTTTTGTCTTTATGCTCAACTAAAGTGAAATAATGAGCATATTTCCACTTTGAGAAACTCGTCTTGCTCTCGCCTCGACTCGCCGTTACTGCCGCACGGACCTGAATAAACGGAGACGCCCACAGTGCGGCTTCTTCCTGTTTACAGTGGTTCATCCTCCAATCCTACAATGCGTCTCTGCTGTAAACAGGTTAGACTGTAGTCTACACTTCAGCCCAAATTCATTTGTTTAAAAAAGTAACGGGTAACGCACCATACGGTAATGGTAACGAAGTTACTTTATTTAAAAAGTAACACATTACAGTATTAGTTACTGGTAACGCGTTACTGCCCAACACTGCTTATAATTATGGACCCTCCTCCATGCTAATCACATGTTACACAAAAATCAAAAAGCACTACAACTCGATTAATCAACGGGGTAAAGTGATCATGTTTCCCTGCTTCAGCCTTTCCTTCAACTGAAACAAACTGATAATTAGCTGTTACATTAAAAAAAAACTTAATGACATGATTAAGGTTTTTTAAGTACAAATTGTGTTGCTGTGTTTTAGAAAATACGCTCAGGGTTAATATAGTGCAAAATAAACATTCCATAGACTCGACATGTTGTCAAACAACACCCATTTAGCCGAGAGACTGAATCTAGAATTATAATTTTTAGTTCAGCATTACATCAAGAGCACACGTTTGTCTACGCTTGCGTACTATAATATCACGCATGGCATTACAGAAAGCAAGCCATTATGCAGATTTTAATGTTACAGCGAAAGCAGGCTTTACATTTTGGAAGACATAGAAAAAGAAGGGAACTGCTTCTTCCTCCATTAGCTGTTCCTCTATATCTCTTTTTAACCTCGCTCTGAGGACACACAAGAATTAAAAATACCCATGGCACATTCCTCAGGCTAGACAGACAAACAAAAGCTAAGCAAGCCCTGTGTCAAAGCAGTATTTGTTACTTCCTTGCAGAATACAGTAGATTTAGAAATGTTTTGGAAGCTCTTCCAGAGTGTGAAATTTCTTACTGTTAAACATAACCCTAATTAGGTTGTAATTAAGAGACTAAAGTTGGTCATTAATGTGATTGCATGGGTATCTGGAGAATCTGGAGGACAGAGAGAAAATGGCCAGAGTGGAAAAAACCTTAGCTGATTTAATGAGTTGATCTTGGGTTTTAATAGACACTCAGGTGTGGTTGGGACTAAAACCTGCACCAGCGCCAACCTTTTATGCATATAATCGAACACCTTCATTCCTAACCTCCATCTTTCAAGCCAGCGCTGTTCATTTCATGGTAAAGAAAGTCTCTTTTTATCCACATTTAACCAGTGAACATATCTGACTGCTAATGTACACTAAAATAAGCTAGGTACTTTTAGCTGTCTGTTGTCATGGCTACATTCCGGTGTGCTTCTATAGTAGGGGGAGTGACTATTTAGAACCGTGAATACGTCCCTGGTGGCATATGTATTTTTATACAAAGGTATAAAGGATAGTAGTGAGTCTATCAGAAATTAGCATGGAATTTGAAAATCAGGCTAATTACAGTAAATGGCGAGTGTGTATGCTTTTTCCCTCATTAAGAGATCAACCATCCGTGACTTGAGTTCGGGGGAGTTTAAACGCACCTCACAGATGAACTCTTTGATTCGCAGGAGGATTGCGCGGGATTAGCACCACCTAGATAATGTTATTAGGGGGTTTTCAATATAACCCAGCATTCATGAATGCCTTTTTTTCTTGCAGTTTCATTGCTTTAGCAGCATTAAAGTCACTACTTCTAGCTACTGGCTTTAGTGGCCGAATGATCTTTCTTTCCAGATTACATAAGGCTTCACTTAGAGGAGCACTTCTGAGGAAACGGTGAATCAGACACGATGTATTAAGAGTGGAAAGAAGCAGCAGACGAGGGGGAAAAAAGTACAGAGAGACTGAGCTGCAGTCCTTCATTCCTCAGTTAATAGTTAAGAGTCATAACTGAACTGTCTGGTTTGGGGGGGAACTTTCCTCTGGCAGATTAGTTCAAGTATATTGAGACCCTCTCTTTCAGGTAAAAAAAAGTATGATTGAGGAAAACTGTACTGGAGGTTTTGGAGTTAAAGCAGGAACTCTGTTAATTAGGCTCTCTATGTTTTGGTCAGTCCACACCATGATCCTCACATATGATCATGATTTGGGATAAGTGACTGTAGGAATAGGTTTGGAAGCTTGGAAGATGGAAGTAGGGCTGAAGTTATCCTTGGAGTAGAGCTGCTTTTCTTGAGGTGAACTAATTGAGGTGGATTTCTTGATTGAACACATTATAAGGATGTGCCTAGCTAGCTTTCAGTAGAACTCTATCAGGCCCGTCCTAATGGATGGAGAAGGCAGGACAGACCTAAGACTTGCTGGATGAGTTATACCTCACATTTGGCTTGGGGATGATTGGGGGCTACCCAGTAGGAGCAACAATTTGTTATTTTTAGAAAGATATGAATTGACCTTTTTCAGGTGGTTGCCACCACAACCCAAAAAAAATGATGAAGGAAGGAAGGAATCAAGGAATTCAATAATCAAGAAATGAATCAAGAAATAAATGAATGAATCAACGAATGAATGGATGAATCAATCAATCAATCAAAGCCTGTAGATTTTGTATTTTAGAACAAATTAGTAAAAACTCAGGTTAAAACTGTTTTCCTGACTTTTTTTAAACAGTGCTAGATTAGGAAGAACCTCGCCATGGTCTCCTGGCCATTTTCTAATGCTGTTGTTTCATTCCCATGAAACCCACTGACGTTTGTAGTTCAGAAGTAAACACCTGAGGTGAGATGAGGAGAAAACGGACTGAGAAAGAGGGTGAGAGATGTTGTTAAAATAGAGGATTTGGGGGGTTTATCTGGTGTAATAAAGCTGCAGTGTGTTTTCTACACTTTTTTATGAAGTTTGAAACCTCTAAGGGCTGTGAAATGAAATAAATATGGTGGTAGATGATTGGTTTGTCTGATTAATGTCACTTAATGGTCAGCCAACAGATCATCTAGATGTAAAATTATTTCCCAGCCAATCAGATTTTTTAACAAATTTTTCTAAAAACATTTGCCAGATGTTTTAAAATCTAGAAAAATCTGTCACACACACACACACACACACACACACACACACACACACACACACACACACAGTGTGCAGGCAGCTGAAAGGTTGTGTACAATCCTGCCAGCATCACTGTTTGAGTGTGTGTGTGTGTGTGTGTGTGTGTGTGTGTGTGTGTGTGTGTGTGTGTGCGCGCCTGGCAGCCAGAGAGCTGAGCTCGCACTGCTAATGGTCTTGAATAATAGATTCAACAGACTCTGATTAAAGCCTGAAAGTGCAAGAGTAAAATGAACAGAACAGGTGCCTTTATGTCAGACACTCTTAAATTTAACAAGTAACACCACTGCTCTGTGTGTCACTACTGCACTACTGTGTGTATGGGTTCATGTTTAAATGTGTAACTCTGGGACATGTATCTCTTATTGTACACTGATGAAATGTATAAATAGCGTAGTGTCACCATGGAGACACAGCTGATGAAATAAAGTAGATCTCACACACATGTACACACATGCACACACACACATGCACATGGGCATTGTGTTAGTCGATTATTAGTATTGATTATTTCTAATTGTTCTGCTATATTCTAAAATAAAGGCCACACAATAGTATACACAGAAGAACATGAAGCATACCCTTGATGTGACTTCCATTTTATTTAAATAGTGTATAATGAATAAATAGAGAAAATGAACACTCAAAATACAAACTCTGTTTTTCAGTGTTGATGCACTACCAACAGAATCCCCAAACAGCAGTGTCACTTTTTTCCAGATCAGAAGCAAACCATTATTGCAACTAGCAATAGGAGGGGCATTTTTACACTCTTGTATTCATCATTTAAAAAAAAAAAAACACATCTGGCTCTTTAACTATTCGATCACAGTCTGTGATTACTTGCATTATAGCTAGATATATCTTCTTCTTCCTTTGACTGATCCCTTTAGGGGTCGCCACAGCAGGTCATCCGTCTCCTTTACATCTGCCTCTTTCACACCAACTACCTGCATGTCTTCCCTCACCACATCCATAAACCTCCTCCTTGGTCTTCCTCTTTTCCTCCTTCCTGGTGGTTCCCTCCTCTGCATTCTCCTACTGATATACCCCATGTCCCTCCTCTGCACATGTACAAACCATCTAGCTAGATATGTCTGATTTTACCCAAATAGAAAGAATAGTGACACATAATAGCAGTAGTGGACAGTACTGAAGTACTTAGGTAGCTTTTTCACATTAGTACTTTACTGAAGTTTTCCATTTGGGGACACTTTTACTTGAACTTCACTACAAGTCAAATGTCTTTTTACTCAGCTACATTTTACAAAAATCAGTCGTTTTTATTTATTTATTAATGGATAAAAACTGGTGAAACACGCATCAAGCCACCAATCAGGGTTGAGCGCACGCTCCTGACTTGAACTCACCACAACGCCTGGGTCCTTACCCACATGATTATTTTGAAGTAGTTGAAAAGAAGGTTTTGGGTTAATGATCATTTGAATAGACAACAATCAGTGATTCAATTCATTTTTATTTGTATTGCGCTTTTAACAATGAACATTGTCTCAAAGCTGCTTTACACAGATAATGTATATGTTCTTTATAAGTGTGAATTTGTCCCTGATGATTGAGCTGGTGGTGACTGTGGCAAGGAAAAAGTATCCGAGATGGCAGATGTTGCAGGGTGCAGTAATGGTGATCGGAAGCAAACTGTTGACATTAACTACAGTCCAAATCCATCCACAAAGCTCCTGTTACTCCGTAATTTAATGGAACCCTAGGGCGTTAATGAGAAACCATCCTTTGACTCATTAATATCATTCTATTTATAGATTGGTTGCTAAGAGTAATATTGGAGACTTTTCACATAAATGGAGTTGATTCTTGTGACAGAAGAGTCTTGTGACAAAAATGATAATAGGAATATTAAAGCCATATGAAATCCTACTTTGGATACTTACCGTAATTTCCGGACTATTAAGCGCATCCATATATAAGCCTTACCCACTGGATTTGACACAAATTTTTATTGTAAACATAAATAAGCCGCACCTGTCTATAAGCACCAGGTGTCTACACTGAAACAAATGAACTTTACACAGGCTTTAATGAAATACAGTGTCTGTTACACGGTGTAATGGGTGAAATATGTCCTTCAAGAGCAGAGCGGCATTTTGGGAATAGCCTGCCGCCACATGTTTCCGGTATTACTGCATGTGTGCAAGACCGAGGAATATGTCCTTATTATTTTCCGATGCTCATTTCTAAGTTTCTTTGACTAACCCGTAACGCTGTTGCCAAGAAAAATAAAAAAGCACGAGTTTTGGAAACCTGTCTGTGCTTATATGATTTCTGTTGCAACTGGAGTTAGCGAGCTCTCCCTTCACCCAGACTCAACACGCTACAACGGCTTGTATTTAAACAGTAGCCTACCAAGAAAGTCATTGTTCACTGTCTTCCTCCTTCCTTTTACAATTATTTCTCTCTGGAGTTTCCGTTCGGAATTTTCATTGGTTTAATGTTATGGGGTTCAGTTGTTCGTTGTTTAAGCCGTAGGGTTCAAAATGTGGAAAAAAAGTAGCGGGTTATAGTCGGAAAAATACAGTAAGTACATTTAAAGGTAAATACTTTTGTATTTTTACTCAAGTGAAAGTTTAAACGGACACTTTTACTTTACTGGTACTTTTACCAAGTGTACCTGTACTAAAGGTTTGTGCATTTCCTCCACCACTGAAAAATAGTAAAAACAATGTTCTGATGACTTTAATAAGTTATTTTGAACATTTTTATATTAAGTCAAATATAAAATATTAACGTGTATGAGCTCCGGGCAATGTTACAGTGTAAAAATGACAAAAATATTTGATAGCTTTCTCACTGGAAATGATCAGATTATACAACTTAGACATATTAAACTTTAATAAATGGAGATAAAAATGTAACAGGCTGAATACAGTTGGATATAGGAACGGATGGAAATGCCAAACAAGGTTTTATTATTGCTATAACAGAGGCATTCCATGAAAAACAGCCTTTTTAAACTTTCCCCATTCATTATATAAAATATGTATGAATGTCATAAACATTTGGCAGCACATTGGCCCAGTGGAAGCTTTTTTCTTTCCTGGGTCTGGAGTCTATCCAAGGAACAAGAAATGGGAATACTCTTGAATAGGATCCGGATTATCAGTAGGGCATAAATTTACTTGAATTGACTTAATGGTCATTTGGTAACACGCCGATGAGGATGGGTTTCCCTTCTGAGTCTGGTTCCTCTCGAGGTTTTTTCTTCTTAAAATTTTAGGGAGAGATTTTATTGGAGACAGAACCATGTAGTGGACTGTATTATACTGTAACATATACACACCTATAAATATTGTGCAAGGGCTGCTTGGTGTTGATTTTACAATAGACAGTAAATTTCTCATGCAATCATCGCAGGTTAACATTTACAGCTGCGCTTATACAGAGCAACATACATTTATTTCATTTATACAACTGAGCACCTATGGGGTTTAGGGCCTTGCTCAGGGCACCAGGTATGGCAGATTGGTGTGGCTGGAGATTTTACTCATGACCTTCGGATTTAAAAGGCAATGCCTTAATCACTAATCTACCAACAGACAAGTCAGTTTTCACAACCAGTCCAGTGTAAAGAGTAGTTTCTGTTTTGTTTTGTTTGTGTGTGTGTGTGTGTGAGAGAGAGAGAGAGAGAGAGAGAGATGGACGTTTGTACAGCTGGTAATTTGCTTTGGCAGATTATAATCCAGTGTGAGGTATTTTGTTTTAGCAGAAGGGCAGTTTGGCAAACAGGAGATAGTTCCTTTTTATTGGACACTACAGCTCCCTCTGCAGGAACCACACTGATTTTTTCCAACTCTTTATTTATCCTTGGTTTGGTGGGAACCAGAAAAGTTTCAAATTAGGTCTAGTGTTAGGGTTAGGCTCTAGACTCTAGGGATTCTACTACCAAGAACTGGAGCTGGAATAGCTGGACAATCCGTGCCACCCAAAGGTTTCTTCCTCATGCCATCCCAGGGAGTTTTTCCTCACAACAGTCGGTACTGCCTCAATCATCCAGGATAAAACTTCAAGGCAATAAACGTATACATTCCAACTTTATAACGTCTCTGAAAAGCTGCTTTGAGACAATGTCCACTTTCAAAGAGCTCAATTGATTTTGACCAGTTTTATTTTAATAATAAGAAGAATCAGAATACTTTTTTTTTTTTTTAATCTCAGATGGACATTGAATTGAACTAAAAAAAAATGCCAATTAAAATATATAATGAATAAATATACATATTAAAGTATTTATTAATTGAAATGGAATGTGTAGCAGCAGTGAAAAACAAGGCAGAAAAATCAGACTACAATAATAGTTATAAAAGTTATTGCACATGTAACTAATTATTATTATTGCACATCATTGCAAAGGTTTTAAAAAGATAAAGGTGTGGCATGAAAATATATAAATATAATTATATATTATGTGTTGAGCAGCTGTGTAACCCCCAGAGTGTATATAGTTTGATGGCCGCAGGCAGAAATGATATCCCATGGTGCATCGTGGTTGTATGAGTCTGTCAGTGAACATACTCCTCAGACTGACCAGTGTTTTATGTAGTGGGTGGGAGGAGTTGTTCGAGATGGAGTGGAATTTTGGACAGCATCCTCCTTTCAGACACTATCATTTGAGAGTCCGGCTGCTCCCCAACAACACGTCTGGCCTTGCGGATCAGTTTGTTGAGCATGCCACAGCATACAGGAGAGCACTGGTCATAACGGTCTCATAAAACATCAGCATCATCCTGCAGATGTTGAAGAACCTCAGCTTTCTCAACAAAATAAAGGTGAATCTGACACTTCATGTAGAGTACCTCAGTGTTCTTGGTCCATTGTAGTTTATAATAATAATAAACTCCAAACTGTACACATTTTTTAAACATGAAATTGAATTGTATTCTGAGAAATGTATTTATTTGTTGGCGCATATGGACACACCAAACAAGTATTCTTAATACTACCGGATCACTTGGCGTCACTTTTTGACGCACTGGAGTACCCCTCATTTTTTTACCTGCAGGGATTCCCACAGACTTCTATAGAACTCTGAAACGGAGCCTGTGGCATTGATGTTAGGTAAGCAGACCGCCCCAAGGTCATATTTATCTAGCGCTCTGATTTCTTTCTTTAAAATTCACTCGCTCTCTGATAAAGTGCCATCTGTGAAACAGCGTTCGGCAACACGTTCTCACTCCCAACTAACCATACCCCGTTCTCCCTACCCCTACCCCATCCCTGCACAAAGGGTTACCCAGGGAGTCAAAAAGGGACGCCAAGGGATCCTGAGGAAACGGGTGTATATGTGACGAATTGGGAGTGAGAATGTGTAGGTTCTCTTTACTGGGTGGGGTGAGAAATGAGTTCATGATGAGAAGGCCGCAGAGATCTGTGTGAATCAGGAATAATCCCAGTGTGAAGTGGTATGTGAGATGGAGTGCTGGTTGTGATCACAGCTAGTCAGTTAAGAGATTAAGCTGGTAAACATTGTTAGACTTCACCTTAACCTTTTGAACAAGTCTTAATCTTTGTCCCCATTTCAGGCATCATTCTTATGTATTAGGGATGCTAAGATTCATTCTCTCAGCACCACTGCTGCTCAAAATCACAACACTGCGGAGAGACACCTAGATTAGAGATTAACACAGCAGAGGTAGAACTGCATCTTTATGGAGACCGAAACAGAACTAGAACGTCTGGATGGAATTTATCTTTTTTGTTAGTTAGAAGTCAGAAGGTACTTAAGTAATTTACGAGTTGCCGTCTGTCTCAACCAAAGAAATAAAAGCGTATAATCGGTGCCATATTGAATTGCATAGCATTTTTTTTTTCATTTTCAAGTCAAGTTTATTTCTATAGCGCTTTTCACAACAGACATTGTCTCAAAGCAGCTTTACAGAATTTAAGAGTTAAGGTGAATGGTGTGTATTTATCCCTGATGAGCAGCCATGGCGACTGTGGCAAGGAAAAACTCCCTTTGATGACATTAGGAAGAAACCTTGAGAGGAACCAGACTCAAAAGGGAACCCATCCTCATTTGGGTGACATCAAAAGTGTGATTATAGACTTTAAACAATACAGTAATCATTTCATTAAAATGTGTTGAAGCGAATTGTAATGGGGTGAATCGCATGGCATCACATCTCTAGCTGCTTCATATGTATCTTTAATGTACTGTATTGTTGGCTATGCATCAGGGCGCGATTCATATCGGCCTTAGTTGTGGAGATGCACATCCCCAATATGTGTATACAGGAACATTTCTGTGTGGCTGAAAAAGCAGCTGTTGGGATTCAGACCCATTTCTGCATTTTGCCTCCTTTGATGCTCATTTCACACGCTTTAATGATATTCTTCAGGCATTTGAGATAACAGGTGGCCTGCTCATATGAGCGTATTCCAATCGTATTTTTGCTCATGCCTACCAAAAACAGTGGGGTTTTATCTACTGTATGCTTCCAAAAAATATTGAAATGCATGTGGATGGGTTTTAGATCAATCCTTAACCGAACCTAAAACCTACTGGTGTCACTTCATTTAATGGGACATGTGGTGCGAGAGTAAAAGCGAATACAGGCAGATCAGAAAACAAAATTCATTCTGAACAGATTTCCTTCAATTGATCCAACTTGCCATAGTGAGGTTATAAGCTAAAAGAATCCTTTCAAACATTTTCTGTGGAATGCTATAATGACGTTTCTCCTTTCTTCTCCTTTCCGTCTTGAAAAAGAGAGAAGGAGAGAGAAATGTTTCTCTTTCTCTCCACTCTATCTGCGAATGGAAGTCGGGTGTCCTTTGAATCGAGCAGCCCTTGCAAAGGGGCATTTTTCATAACGAGAAATATTGCCTTCTTCTCGGTCCTCCACACTGACATTTCTCCTAATACACCCTCTCCGCTATCTCAACTCTCCTCTGTATGAGCGTCTGACATTCTACCTTTCATTTTAATTTCATTGCTCTTTTTACGTTTGCCTGCAAGTTCACTAAGCTCCGAAGTTTCCAAACCTGCTACTGGAGAGAAGGATCCATAAATATTTTCGAATTGAAAGCACTTCGATTCATCATGAATACTGCAAGCTGTGAGAGTCAAGTCAGCTTCGTATGAAGGGGGAAGGAAGGGAAGGTATCATGCATCTTCCGATGTTGTTTCTGATGTTCTGATGATGAAGTTCTGGTTGAAAAATTGGTCTGTCAGTTCTTCTTCTTCTTCTTTCGGCTTCTCCAATTAACAAACAGGAAAGGGCTCAGGGCCGATCCTTGATGCAGTTCAACCTTCACCCTTAACCAGTCTTTCCTACTGCACACTTCACTGCTGTCACACTGTCCTCATACATGTCCTGCACCACCCTCACCTACTTCTCTGACACACCTGACTTCCTCATACAAAAACTGGTCTGTTATATATATAAATCCACCTTTCTGTCTGTATTGTACATTATGAGGTTATTCAGGTTTTATCTTATGGAAGTTTTTCTAACATCCTCATGCTTGGCTTAGCGCTCTCTGCATTGTTAAGTCTCACACTCCCACCTTGGCCCTGTTCTAACTCCCTGATGATTTCTTGCTCCAGATGAGCTCTAAATGATCATGTTTTGTCCTGCAGTTGGGTTTAAATACTGTTTCTGAAAATCTCTGGAGAGTTGAACAGCAAAAAAAAAAAAAAACCTTTAAAACTGTTTAATGTACTGTTTATTTTACATGCAGACCTTTAGTTTGCCAATTATCTACCAAATTCTATATATAAATATAGACTTATTAATTCAATCACAAAATACATACAATTAGTTGTAAAAATAGAAAGTTAATTATCATTTGCATGCCTTTTTCATTGGAATGGAGTAGCTGGAGTTGGTACATCAGGATCGAAAGGTCACAAGTTTAAATCCCAGCACCACTATGTTGCCACCACTGGGTTCTTGAGCAAAGCCCTTAAGCCTCAACTGATAAGTTGCTCTAAATATAAATTGTACATTTTATTGAAACTCTTGTGTATATGGATATGTATGCATGAGCACCTCAGCCTAAAATATATCTATAAAAGAATGCAGTAATGCAATGTGTAATCATTTCTCTTAACTGAGTGACATTAAGTTGTGGTCAACTTACTTTAATAGACAAAGAAATTAGATTATTTTAAAACTCTAGACATTTTTGCCTGTTTTTAGTTCGGCCTGCTTGCTTTCCTTATTTGAAGAATGATTTAAAGGTAAACCAAATATAAATATGATAATGGGTCATAGCCTATTTAACAGAAACTGTCATCATTATTTGTCAAAGATTAGCACCAGTCACATGTTGGGCATAGCCATGGCTCCATTACATCGTTTTATCATCCAACATTAATTAGCATTGGACATAAAACAGTTAGGAAGGAGGCAGTTCATTTCTAAAATATTAAATGATTGCCTGCTCATTAACAGCACACCATTAAACCAGGATGACAAATAAACTGTCTAGAAGATGGTTAGAGTGTGAGTGATTAAAGCAAGGACCAGAAAAATAAATCTATTGCAATGAGGAAATTGGTTAAGCAAGAATTTAAAGAAAAGGGAAAAAAAACTTAAAAAATGTTCGAATATCTGTTTGTTTGTTTTTGCACTGGGATCAAAGTTATACACTGACAGCTAGCTTAATGCTAGCTAGCTTGATGCTCGAAGTTCATCATGTTTAGGAAGTTACATCTGAGAAAGACAAGAATCTGTCTGTTGCTGCTTAAGGCTACTCTTCCAAATTTCCAAGCAGAAATGGCAGGACTTTTATTGCAACAACAGAAGAAATTAAAAATGCAGTTGTCCCCTGAACAGCAGCCCCTTGTTCTCAGCTAATGCACCAACATTTTGTTTTTAGGCAGTGGTCTATCAGGTACAGATATCTCCTAAACATGCCAGATTAGGGATGTAGGACTTGAGTCCAGTGATTTGTGTGCACAGTTGATAATAGCAATTATGATTGAACTATAATGAATGGACATTCAGAGGCGCCCAGATGACTGCGTTTTTGCCCTCTTAAATCCTCTCAAGGTTTCTTCCTCATACCTATCTGGGAGGGTTTTTGCCACCATTGACACTGGCTCACTCATTAGGAATAAACTTATGAACTTACTAATTTAGAACTATATGTTTTATATATATATATATATATATATATATATATATATATATATATATATATATATATATATATATATATATATAATATGAAGGATACACAGTAATTCCCCATTTATCGTGATGGTTATGTTCCAAAACCGCTCCGATAAACAAAGAAAACGCGATAAACGGATGCCACCCATTTTTTTTTTTTTTATGTATACAGTACTGTATTAAAATTGTACTTTATTGAATAATTATATTTTTATTAATTAATTTCATTATTTCACCATAAAACGTCATATATATATATATATATATATATATATATATATATATTTTTTTTTTTTTTTAAATATATTATATATTTTTTTAAATATATTATAAATGATTCTGATTCTGTTTATTGTTAAAATCTTTATACAAAGTGGTCTTGTATCTTCCTCTTTCTAGAAAGCAGCCTAATTAAGAGCACATTCATCTATGAATGGAGCAATGTATTGGAAAATTCTTAAAGTATATGTTTTCTGTCTTAGTATTGACTTGGTCTTGATTTTCTTTGAACTTGTTCTTGGCTTTAGCCCACTTTAGAGATTTGTTCTTGATTTGAACTTTACAACTGCTGTCTTTGTAACAACTTTAGTTCAGATATGAAGTAAGATACTACAGGTAAAGGAATAAATACAATCCTACAGATTTAGAGCATAAATGCACAGACATAAACTTGTTTATTGATCATTCGCAACAAAAAAATGTAATGTATAGTAGCTGATGTATGAGACGTACTTAAGCTTTTGTGTGTTTTGTGGATGGTTTGGTTAGAAGCTTCTAATAAAACTGGCTGATGGAAAGATTTTTGGCTTTCTCTTTCTCAGGGCTTAGGCTAGACAAGGCTTTTTTGGGGACATTCAGGAATTATTGCTTTTTTTCTCACCTGCTGATTTGTTTTTATTTTTTGTGTGTACTGTATGTGCAGCACTTGACTCATATGAGCAAAGCTCTTCTCTTAGCTGAAACACTCAGAGGCAGCATTCACTTTTTTGCACATTCGTAACCATAATTGAATTAATTTTTATTTTTGTATAGCACTTTTAACAATAAACACTTGTATAAGTTGCATAAATGAATGTATAAATTTAGTGCCTACTTATAGGTTTATGCCTAATGAGCGAGCCAGTGTCGACTTAAAACAGTGTGAGGCGAAACCTTGAGAGAGACCAGACTCAAAAAGGGGATTCTCATTCTCATGGTGGCACTGACTGTCCATTTCTTGCAGTTCCGTCATTCTTGAGGTGTTCAACCTGTGGTCCTAAACTGTTGTAGTAGACTGTTGATATGAATTACAGTCCAAATCGATCCTCAAAGTTTTTGAGTTGATCACTTACTTGGATTATCTGTCTCTTCGTGTGGAACCATTTCCATCTGCACAGAGTGGTCTCCAATTAAAGGGAACTCCATCCAGAGGCAGGGTGAATCAGGTAGATCCAAGGAGAAGATAGGAAGCACTGGTCACTGGTATATCAGGAACATGTTTGAGAGAGAGGGCTGATATAAGATAGAAAGAAGGACTGTTAAACATCTTCATTGCTCTGTAAATGTTTAGACATTGTACCATGTTGTAATTATATCATATTCGGTATGTTTCTGTCTCCTCAAACATGCATGTAAACATCAATTTTCTGTGTGCTTACTAAAAAAAACCCTTTTATTTAGTTGGTTTTCATTCCAAGTTTGCTTTTAATTATTTGCCCAAATACTGAGTAAATCCCAAATTTTAATATACTGAAAATAGTCATTGATGTCGCTGTCCACAACTGCTGCTCTGTGCTACTGAATAATCACAACAACTGTGATATACAAAATATTAAATTGATAATGGCATTCCATTTGCATGGCTACATATAGAATATGTACACTATCTGTACACACAGTCTCAAAAGAAATCGCAATAAGGCAGAAAATCGGATTTGTTCATCAACTTTTCCTGGGAATTATATGGAATTATAATATCAATGATTTAACTCAATTAATTTATTACATATTTTCCCATGTATTTATATTCATTATTATAATGGGAATGCTGTATCCTGTATGGTAGAAAGTATGGTAGAAAGTATCGTGATTCTACAGTATATTTACGGCATATTTCCCAACCCCTGCACTTTATAATTTGATGTGGTGCTTATAAATTTACCTTGCTTCCTAGGATTTATTTATTCACAGATAAATACGTGGTAGAGCCGCGCTTTAACAAATGAGGTGCCTGGTGCACATAATTCATCTGGAAGAGACTGTGGGGATTCGTAAATGTGTAAAATGAGGATGAAGCAGAAGTGAAAGATAATTAAGTGTGTCTAGACTCGGAGGGTGAAAGTGTCTGTGGCTTGTGCATAGCTGATTTTGTGAGAGGAAGTAATCGATCAGTGCTTGTACAGGTAAGAGGCAATTAATTAAAGTTTGCTCTGCCAGTAATAGGTTTGGAACACTTGGAACTAGGAGACTCAAACTTGTTCTAACATGGCAATGCCCCCATTCACAATGCCGGCTCCATGAAGATATGCTTTACATGGTTTAAAGTGGAAGATCTTGAAAGAGCTCTGGCCTCAACCCTTATGGACACCTTTGGGATGAATTGGATGACTGCACCCCAGGCCTCCTTGCCTTGCTTACGTCAGTACCTGACTTTACACCCTGGTTCAGAAATCTCTACAAGCACACCCCAAGATCTAGTGCAGCATTCACTTTTTGCACATTCGTAACCATAATTGAATTAATTTTTATTTTTGTGTGTACTGTATGTGCAGCACTTGACTCATATGAGCAAAGCTCTTCTCTTAGCTGAAACACTCAGAGGCAGCATTCACTTTTTGCACATTCGTAACCATAATTGAATTAATTTTTATTTTTGTGTGTACTGTATGTGCAGCACTTGACTCATATGAGCAAAGCTCTTCTCTTAGCTGAAACACTCAGAGGCAGCATTCACTTTTTGCACATTCGTAACCATAATTGAATTAATTTTTATTTTTGTGTGTACTGTATGTGCAGCACTTGACTCATATGAGCAAAGCTCTTCTCTTAGCTGAAACACTCAGAGGCAGCATTCACTTTTTGCACATTCGTAACCATAATTGAATTAATTTTTATTTTTGTGTGTACTGTATGTGCAGCACTTGACTCATATGAGCAAAGCTCTTCTCTTAGCTGAAACACTCAGAGGCAGCATTCACTTTTTGCACATTCGTAACCATAATTGAATTAATTTTTATTTTTGTGTGTACTGTATGTGCAGCACTTGACTCATATGAGCAAAGCTCTTCTCTTAGCTGAAACACTCAGAGGCAGCATTCACTTTTT
Organism: Silurus meridionalis; assembly: GCF_014805685.1. NCBI lineage: Eukaryota > Metazoa > Chordata > Actinopteri > Siluriformes > Siluridae > Silurus > Silurus meridionalis. The sequence continues at coordinate 4,881,007 of NC_060897.1, forward strand.
GCACATTCGTAACCATAATTGAATTAATTTTTATTTTTGTGTGTACTGTATGTGCAGCACTTGACTCATATGAGCAAAGCTCTTCTCTTAGCTGAAACACTCAGAGGCAGCATTCACTTTTTGCACATTCGTAACCATAATTGAATTAATTTTTATTTTTGTGTGTACTGTATGTGCAGCACTTGACTCATATGAGCAAAGCTCTTCTCTTAGCTGAAACACTCAGAGGCAGCATTCACTTTTTGCACATTCGTAACCATAATTGAATTAATTTTTATTTTTGTGTGTACTGTATGTGCAGCACTTGACTCATATGAGCAAAGCTCTTCTCTTAGCTGAAACACTCAGAGGCAGCATTCACTTTTTGCACATTCGTAACCATAATTGAATTAATTTTTATTTTTGTGTGTACTGTATGTGCAGCACTTGACTCATATGAGCAAAGCTCTTCTCTTAGCTGAAACACTCAGAGGCAGCATTCACTTTTTTGCACATTCGTAACCATAATTGAATTAATTTTTATTTTTGTATAGCACTTTTAACAATAAACACTTGTATAAGTTGCATAAACGAATGTATAAATTTAGTGCCTACTTATAGGTTTATGCCTAATGAGCGAGCCAGTGTCGACTTAAAACAGTGTGAGGCGAAACCTTGAGAGAGACCAGACTCAAAAAGGGGATTCTCATTCTCATGGCGGCACTGACTGTCCATTTCTTGCAGTTCCGTCATTCTTGAGGTGTTCAACCTGTGGTCCTAAACTGTTGTAGTAGACTGTTGATATGAATTACAGTCCAAATCGATCCTCAAAGTTTTTGAGTTGATCACTTACTTGGATTATCTGTCTCTTCGTGTGGAACCATTTCCATCTGCACAGAGTGGTCTCCAATTAAAGGGAACTCCATCCAGAGGCAGGGTGAATCAGGTAGATCCAAGGAGAAGATAGGAAGCACTGGTCACTGGTATATCAGGAACATGTTTGAGAGAGAGGGCTGATATAAGATAGAAAGAAGGACTGTTAAACATCTTCATTGCTCTGTAAATGTTTAGACATTGTACCATGTTGTAATTATATCATATTCGGTATGTTTTTGTCTCCTCAAACATGCATGTAAACATCAATTTCCTGTGTGCTTACTAAAAAAAACCCTTTTATTTAGTTGGTTTTCATTCCAAGTTTGCTTTTAATTATTTGCCCAAATACTGAGTAAATCCCAAATTTTAATATACTGAAAATAGTCATTGATGTCGCTGTCCACAACTGCTGTTCTGTGCTACTGAATAATCACACTATCTGTACACACAGTCTCAAAAGAAATCGCAATAAGGCAGAAAATCGGATTTGTTCATCAACTTTTCCTGGGAATTATATGGAATTATAATATCAATGATTTAACTCAATTAATTTATTACATATTTTCCCATGTATTTATATTCATTATTATAATGGGAATGCTGTATCCTGTATGGTAGAAAGTATGGTAGAAAGTATGGTAGAAAGTATCGTGATTCTACAGTATATTTACGGCATATTTCCCAACCCCTGCACTTTATAATTTGATGTGGTGCTTATAAATTTACCTTGCTTCCTAGGATTTATTTATTCACAGATAAATACGTGGTAGAGCCGCGCTTTAACAAATGAGGTGCCTGGTGCACATAATTCATCTGGAAGAGACTGTGGGGATTCGTAAATGTGTAAAATGAGGATGAAGCAGAAGTGAAAGATAATTAAGTGTGTCTAGACTCGGAGGGTGAAAGTGTCTGTGGCTTGTGCATAGCTGATTTTGTGAGAGGAAGTAATCGATCAGTGCTTGTACAGGTAAGAGGCAATTAATTAAAGTTTGCTCTGCCAGTAATAGGTTTGGAACACTTGGAACTAGGAGACTCAAACTTGTTCTAACATGGCAATGCCCCATTCACAATGCCGGCTCCATGAAGATATGCTTTACATGGTTTAAAGTGGAAGATCTTGAAAGAGCTCTGGCCTCAACCCTTATGGACACCTTTGGGATGAATTGGATGACTGCACCCCAGGCCTCCTTGCCTTGCTTACGTCAGTACCTGACTTTACACCCTGGTTCAGAAATCTCTACAAGCACACCCCAAGATCTAGTGTAGGATTTTTCCAGCAGATGGGAGGTTATTATTAGGCTTTTGTCCATATGGTTATTCAGTAAATGCAGCAGAAATGCATCTAAAAGGACATGGTACATGAGCTTATAAGAATGAGGAATAAAAGATGATACCTGTGTGTGTGTGTATATCTGATATATCTGAGCACTGACACAGACATTCCATTTCTGCAACCTCTAAAGCAATGCTGGCAGCACTCATGGATCTGTTTTTTTTTTTTTGAAGCAGCTTTTGCACCTGATGCACAGCGTGAGGACTCAAACCTTTTGGACACTTGCGAGGTCTGTTTCTGTCTTGGAAAACCTCTTTACAACCCTGACCACTGTACTTGTAACTCAGTTTAAGGATGTTACCGATCTTCTTATCGCCTCTGCATTTTTGTGTAGAGCAACAATTCGCAAGTCCTCAGAGCGTCTTTGCCAGGAAGTGCCATGCTTGTTGCCGGTTACTTTGTTGATAATAGACAGTAAATCTGTACTATATATCCACTTTTTTAATTTCTATAGTATTGTCCCTTGAGAAGAAATACTAAAATTGCTGCTGAAATATCAGGAGTGTACTCATAATGTGATGTGTGTGTGTGTGTGTGTATGCATGTGTGTGTGTGTATGCATGTGTGTGTGTGTGTGTGTGTGTATATCTGATATATCTGAGCACTGACACAGACATTCCATTTCTGCAACCTCTAAAGCAATGCTGGCAGCACTCATGGATCTGTTTTTTTTTTTTTTTTTTTGAAGCAGCTTTTGCACCTGATGCACAGCGTGAGGACTCAAACCTTTTGGACACTTGCGAGGTCTGTTTCTGTCTTGGAAAACCTCTTTACAACCCTGACCACTGTACTTGTAACTCAGTTTAAGGATGTTACCGATCATCAAATGTGCGATTTACAAGGAGGAAAACAGTACACCTCTCTGAACAGTGTCTGGGAGGCTGTGGTTGCTGCTGCACGCAATGTTGATGGTGAACAGATCAAAACACTGACAGAATCCATGGATGGCAGGCTTTTGAGTGTCCTTGCAAAGAAAGGTGGCTATATTGGTCACTGATTTGTTTTGTTTGGTTTTGAATGTCAGAAATGTATATTTGTGAATGTTGAGATGTTATATTGGTTTCACTGGTAAAATAAATAATTGAAATGGGTATGAATTTGTTTTTGTTGTTGCCTAATAATTATGCACAGTAATAGTCACCTGCACACACAGATATCCCCTAAAATAGCTAAAACTAAAACTACTTCCAAAAATATTCAGCTTTGATATTAATGAGTTTTTGTGTTCATTGAGAACATGGTTGTTGTTCAAATTAAATCCTCAAATAAAATTAATCCTCAAAATACAACTTGCCTAATAATTCTGCACTCCTGTATATATATATATATATATATATATATATATATATATATATATATATATATATATATATATATATAAAAATATTTATTTATTTATTTATATTAGTATTATTTTTTTCTTATGTGGTTCTTTTTGTATGTTCTTTTCTTACATGTGCTGTACCTGACCTGTGCTTTATTTGGGGACAATCTTCTGTGGATCTTAAACACATCTCCCATTCTCTTCTGGTTCTTCATTCTCATCACTTCTTTGGCTTATTAAGGTAAGTTCTGTGTCCTTGTCTATGTTTTTTTAAGCTCAGAAACTCAAATTATTATTTGATTAGAGAACAGAGTGCCTTGACTCATTGCTATAAGTGTGTGTGTGTGTGTGTGTGTGTGTGTGTGTGTGTGTGTGTGTGTGTGTGTGTGTGTGGGCGAGTGTGTGTGTGTGTGTGAGATGCTGCAAGCTACTCTTTTGTCTTCAGTTTAATTATTACGCTTAGTTGCATTAGCTGTTCTTTATGTTGTTGATTGGAAAAGCTCCTCCCTGCAGGCCAAGTGAGTGCTTAGACGATGTGTGTCTGTGCCTGTGTCTGTTGTGTGTGACTGAGGACAATAGGATCTCTTAAGGGTAGTCTGGTTGGCTAGGAGGCGTGTAAAGAAATGAACTGCGGTGGAGACCGTTTGTCAGGCTGAGCAACACATTCAAACACAAAACAAAACACAGCACAAAGTATTCTAAACAATATAAACAGAATGAATGAAGGACACAGTCCTTTGCGCAGGACTTTGAATGTCCTGCTTTTCTGCATGAAGAGAAGGCCAGTGATAATGGTAGTAAAGACGACATTTGGGCACACAGCTCTACTGATTAAAGCTGGCACAATACGACTTTTTCTTTTCTAATATCATTAAAGGTACTGACGCTTTGAGTATCAGATAATATTAATGCTCACCAATTTAATTAAAGACTATTCAAATGTCAAATGCTTGTATCGCAACTGTCACAAGCTGACATTTAAGTACATCTCCTGATGTTTCCTAACCAGGTTAAGACCTTAATTTAACCCACAAATTGTACATTACGTTACATTGATGTAGTGGTGGGCCGTGCATTTCACACCCAGGCTTTCAGTGCAAACATCATCTCTAGCAGAAGCATCGATATTAACCCGGTAAAATGACCAAGTTTTCCATGCATTTTAGTGGATTATTTGTGCGCATTAAGTTTTTTTGTGTGTGTTTTAGTTTAAATTGCGTTTTTGTGCAAATTTTTCAGGAAAGAAAATGCGAAAATAGAAATGGTTCATGAAAAAAGGTAAACAAATGTTTGAAACTGTTTTGTTTTTTTCTTGAAAAGTCCGTATTTAAGATGTACATTATCCGCAACCGAAACAATATCTTTTTACTTTGTTGTCTAGTGTGGAATGAGAAAAAAACTGCTATTAAATCTATCAAATATATTTCAGGTTTTGCACTTTGCTACAGATGCGGGTTGTGAGCTCTGACTAGTGCGCTTTCCGGCCAGCCAATCAAAACGACATGAAAAGTGATTGGACGCCTTCTAGAAGGCTTCAGAGTGGCCAAATAGCAATATGACTGGTTAAAGCAACAGACTCTGAAGGTCTTATGATGGACAAATGCCTTTGACTCAGGCATCCTGTGATGTGATGGGTAAAATCTGATTGGATAAATACTCCAATCTGAATATACACTAAGGTACACCTGAGAGAAACACTATGAAATGAAGAGAAAAGCTTTTCTAAATATATTTGTCTACCAACAGATCTTTCGACTGTTTGTAGTCGAAAGATCTGTTGGTAGACAAATATATTTAGAAAAGCGTTAGTGCTAGAAAAGGTGGGTTTTTAGAAGTAGTTTGAAGACTGCTTAAGACTCTGTTCTTCGGATATCAAGTAAAATTTGCTCCAAAACCTTGGTCAGAAAGAGTCATGAAGCACATCCTCCTTGTACACTGCGAGGTGTTGGAACCAGTCAAGCAGTGTCTGAGTATCCGAGGGAGTGTGGTGCAGTGCAGGGTGAGATAAATGTGAGGTACTCATTTCTTTTTTGGCTCACACCACTGCCTCTTGTTTCCCTCTGAATCTTGTCTTTATCTCCACCTTGTGGCTCGATTTTGATCTCATTCTGATATAATCCATTTTTTCAACATGACCATGAACTCAATGCTTCTTTCACTGTACCTTTATGAGGCACTGAAGCCTCCAGTCGACAGCTCCCGGCTTTTATTTTTATTACCGCTAATTGAGGAGCTGTGAAGGTGTACTTGATGAAAGAGCATGTGCTCTTTTAAAAGTGTATCATTATAGAAATATACTTGAGCGGTCTGTCCTTTTATTCTATTCCCTTTTACTCATCTGTTTATTGACCCTCCAGCATCTGTTTCCCCCTCTTTCCTCTAAAAGCACCAAGTCTAGTATCGGCGTTTTTGTTTGTCTGAATGTTGAATTAGCCACAAAATTATCCAACAAATGTAAATATTGTGTTACATTTTCAGGTGTAGTTATACTGTCTCTCTAAACACCTAGATAAGAAAACAGACAGACTAACAGATAGATAAGAAAACAGAGCGACAGACAGGCAGACAGGCAGGCAGACAGGCAGACAGACAGACAGACAGACAAAAACAGACAGATAACTTAATATAGATAAGGAGACAGACAGACAAATATATAGATAAGAAAACAGATAGATAGATAGATAGATAGATAGATAGATAGATAGATAGATAGATAGATAGATAGATAGATAGATAGATAGATAGATAGATATGTGAAAACAGACAGATGACTTAATATAGATAAGGAGACAGAAAGACAAATAAATGTTTTACAGTCCACAGCCTGTACTACCATTTTACTCCACTAGATGGAAGAGATTAACAAGAAACAGAAAAACAAAAACCTGTGTGTGTGCGTGTGTGTGTGTAGGATTGTGTGTATGCATTCATCTGTCTGTCTGTGTGTCACTGGGTCTGTCTGTGTGTGCATACATGTGTACGAGTCGTCTAGGCTTGAGTGTGTTTGTGTAGATGTTTTAAATTTGATTATGAAAATGTTTGAGCATGAAGGTTTATCTGTGTGTGTGTGTGTGTGTGTGTGTGTGTGTGTGTGTGTGTGTGTGTGTGTGTTGTGCATGAACGCGTGTACATAGTTTGACAACAGTTTGAAGTGTGAGAGGGTGTGTGTGTGTGTGCGAGAGAGAGTGAAAGAAATTAAACACATCAGGATGAAATGTGGCTTTACATATGACTGCATTTAAGAGACAAAATTAAAATGTTGGAGAAGAAAAAAGAAATATAATGAGAGAGAGAACATAGCGAAGGTTAAAATGTCTGAAACCGTCATGCATCTTTTGATTATGAGCACTTTAAAAAAAAAAAAATAATTTATTTGGTTTTTCTTTCACAAAGAGAGAGAGAGAGAGAGAGAGAGAGAGAGAGAGAGAGAAACAAAAAGAGAGACAATTGTTGCTGGACCTGATCAACTTATTGACTTGGGGGATAGTGGAGAGAAAAAGGGACGTATTAAAGACCGACTGAAATCCCAGGCATCACCTAAAGTCCGATCTTGATGAGATTTGCCAGCAGAGGGGAAGAAAGGGGCAAGAGATCAGGGCATCAGTTAAATCAAGTAAACCTCCACATGCCCATGGGGGAGAAGTGAACTTTTCGAGGAATGCTGCAAGGTTTTTGGTTCGAAATTGATATATAGCACCTCTGTGGAGAAACAAAAAAAACAAAAATATAAAAAAAAGTTTTGAATGCAAAAAAATATATTTTTTCTGAATATAACTGAATTTCCTATCACTCATCCTTTCTGCAAACTGCCTCCACTGAGGGAAGTCTGTGGCCTAAATGGTGTATCTGTCTGTCTGTCTGTCTCTGTCTGTCTGTCTGTCTGTCTATCTGTCTATCTATCTATCTATCTATCTATCTATCTATCTATCTATCTATCTATCTATCTATCTATCTATCTATCTATCTATCTATCTATCTATCTGATCTTCATTCTGTTTAATTATATTTGTCTTAAATCCAGGCATAACATCATAAACTGGGCTAATTTTCGAGAACTTCACAAATGTTTACACCATTAAACTACATAAGAAAATGCTTTGGTTCTCTTTAGTACTCGGGTGTAAAAGTTATCAATAAACAATTTGCAATATACAAAACAATGCATTTAAATTTTTGGTTTATTAATGAAATCTGGCACCTGCCTTTAGATTCCCTCCGTCTGTGAGTTTGTAGTCGACAGGTTTTCTCTTGTTTTCTCACTATGAGGAAACATTCTGAAATTCTTGCTTGTGCTACTGTATGACGCGGTGAACAGACAAGTAAACAACCGCAGGATAATTCATGCTAGGACATGCTGTTCGAGGAAAACAATCAACATTCCTGGCCGGTTTTATTTCTTTTACACCACAGCAATTTCACAGGTCACACACTTTCTTTTTAAATAAAATGAAGTATAAAATGTTTGCTTTGTTTGTAGTTACATTTAATGTTGCAAAAAGTCGTCAAGCCAAGTTTTTTTTTTTTTTTTAACCATGTTATTTTGTTTTTCTCTTTTCAGAGTTAATAAGGTAAAAACAGCAGCTTGTCTTGTTAGCCGTCACTCAAGTGCACAAATTGTCCTCACACAGCTGTTGAACTGATGTTGATGATAAGTAGATAGGGCCTTGCTCAAGGGCCCAGCAGTGGCAGCTCGGTGGTGGTGGGATTTGAGCTTGTGACCTTCCGATCTAAAGTCCAATGCCTTAACCACTGAGCTACCACCTTCCCCAGTATGTACTACTAGAACAGTGAGTATTTACAACTAGCTAAACAGATTCAGCTTAAAGGGGCAGAGCAAACCCAACGTTAAAACTGGGCATAGGTCAAACCAGATAACCACAATGACAAAATACAAAGACAGAATAACAAAACTAAAATTCGTGAAACATCGGCAAAATAAGCTCCCGATAGAGCTTTCAACCGGACTTTATACAGTGCTTTGTTGTATCGTCATTTATGGGAGGTGCCCATGGCTTCATTACATGGCTGGAGTACCGGAAGGCCCAGGCTGGATTCTGGAATAGCACTTGTACAGACTAGACATACAAATCCACACATTCTTTACTATACAATACAACCTATGAAATACTCCGGGTTGTAACATAACACATTAAACCTAATTCATCCCTGTACCATGTATACACCTGTGATCTGAATTAACCCCAGCACTTTTGAGCCATCATTTTTGTGTATGAGTTGTCATTTGTACTTCTGTTTGCTAGACTCTAATAACTCTAGAGATCTAATCAGAGTCATCAAACAGAAGGCTGTTTTGGTTAGAAAGATATCCCACTGTCCTCATGTTAGAATCTTCCACTATATTATTTTCACAAAATAAATGGGGAAAGAAGCAATGTCCTTGCGTGAGGACAATGGGGTTTTAAATCACGAATGGATTCTTTATGCATTAAGATAAGTGAAAATCTATAAACAGTGATGGCTGGTTGTGATACTGAATGGGAGAGGTTTACATTTTTTAACCAGGAACTGCTTGCACAGCCAATAAAGGATATTGGTCATTAAGTGCATCTGGAAAGTGTTCACTTTTTCCACATTTTATGTTACAGCCTTATTCCAAATTAGATCAAATTCATTATTTTCCTCAAAATGATACAAACAATACCCCATAATGACAATGTGAAAGGAGTTTGTTTAAAATCTTTGCAAATATATTACAAATAAAAATCATGTACATATGTATTTACAGCCTTAAAACTGAGCCCAGGTGCATCCTGTTTCCACTGATCATCCTTGAGAGGTTTCTACAACTTGATAGGAGTCCACCCGTGGTTAATTCCGTTCATTGGACAAGGCACACATCTGTCTATATGAGGACCCACAGTTAACAGTGCATGCCAGAGCACAAACCAAGTCCAAGGAATTGTCTGTAGACTTCCGAGACAGTAGGACTATTCAAAGTGAGCAATTGGTGTAGAAAAGCCTTAGTCAGGGAGGTGACCAAGAACTTGATGGTCACTCTGAAAGAGATTCAGCATTTCTCTGTAGAGAGAAGAGAACCTTCCAGAATAACATCTCTTCTGGCAGCACTCCACCAATCATGTCAGAAGCCACTCCGGAGTAAAAGGCACATGATAGCCTGTCTGGAGTTTGCCAAAGGGCTCCTGAAAGACTCTTAGACCATGAAAAACAAAGATTGAACATTTTGGTTTAAATGTCACATTTAGAGTAAACCAGGCACCGCTCATCACCTGGTCAGTATCATCCCTACAGTAAAGCATGGTGGTGGCAGCGTCATGCTGTGGGGATGTTTTTCAGCAGCAAGAACAATATTACAATTACAACAATAATAAATTAGCAAAGATTACAAACTAATTTCTTTCACATTGTCATTATGAATTTGATCCATTTTGGAATAAGGCTGTAACATAACAAAATGTGGAAAAGGGAATACTTTGCGGAAGCACTGTAGATAGAGGGTGAACAGAATTTCAGAATGTTTGTTCATGGTGAGAAATCTTTTACAAACATCCTTTACAAAATGTGTCGTAAATTTTAACAGATATGAAAGAAAGCTAAAGCAATTTTTTCCCCATTTTTAAGCTAAATTATAGAAAACTTTCTTCCACCCCATGTTAATGATGTCATGCATCCAGGATTTATGTTCGCAAATATAATACAACTGAATGGAATAATGAATGGAAGGCAGGAAGAAAGGAACAGGAGAACCTGTCAAATCCAAACTTAAAAACTGATGGGATACAAAGGCAGGTGCCAGATTTAATCATTAAACCAAAAAAAGAAAAAATGTTGTTTTGTAAATTGCTAAATGTTTTGACTAATATTGCATCTTAATACTAAATGATTTAGAGACATGTGGAAGAAAGTTGAAGCAAAGTTTCTTTCTTTACATAGTTTAAAGGTGTAGCGGGTAAATATAATTTTTTCAAGCTACATTATAGAATAAATACTTCAATCCAGTGTTTATGATGCTTTGTCTCCAGGATTTCTGGTGGCAAATAATAAAACAATGGATGGAGAGAAAGGTGGATAGATGGATAGATAGATCGACCGACAGACAGACAGAATTTCAGAACGTTTCCTCATGGAAAGAAACCACTTTTTGTGGACACCTGACCGTAATTAGCTTTTTTGAACATACTCTGCCACAATTAATTCAATTCAATTCATTTTTATTTTTATAGCACTTTTAACAATAAACATTGTCCCAAAGCAGCTTTACACAGATAATTTGGTGATTAAAAATCTTCTTTATAAGTGTAAGTTTGTCCCTGATGAGTGAGCCGGTGGCGACTGTGGCAAGGAAAAACTCCCCGAGATGGCAAAGGAAGAAACCTTGAGAAGAACCAGACTCAAGAGGGAACCCATCCTTATCTGGGTGGCACCGAATGTCCATTTATTACACTGACGGTGATCAGAAGCAAACTGTAGTCCTGAGTCAGTGTAGCAGACTGTTGACATTAACTACAGTCCAAATCCATCCTCAAAGCTCCTGTTCATGCTCTGAAATTTTATGGAACCACCCAATTAGTCCGCCTTTGCCGTAATAATTAACTTTCACTCTTCTGGGAAGATGTTTCACTAAATGTATGGAGTGTGCTTGTGGAGATCTTCTAGTTCAAGCAAATGGAAAATGTAAAGTAACAGCATCCAGAGACATCATATACAATTGTGTAACAGTTTGGGGGAAAAACCACATGTGGCTGAAAATGTCAGGCGTCCCAGAACTTTTTTCAATATTGTGTAGACAGACAGACAGACAGACAGATAATGGCTAGGTTAACATTATTTTGGTTATTAAACGTGAAACACAGGTCTCAGGGTGCACGCCGTTCATGTGTTACCGGGATTACACTAAGCTGTTCAGCTCGAGCAACTAAATCAGAAGAGAAACATACCCACCTCGGGATTTGAACAAAGAGGGAGTGATGGAACATGGGATTTATACAAGAATCAGTTACAGCAGAGAAAGCAGGGGGAGAGAGAGAGAGAGAGACGTCTCTTGTGTGCGATTGTAAAAGAGAAAGAGAGTAATGGAGAAGGCACATTTGTGTTAATGGACATTTTTAAATCAAGTATTAACTTTGTATACTAAATTCTTTAGAAGTTAATTATTTGGACAAACAAATTTCACTGTCCTTCCACTAAAAATTTAACACCATTTTCTGTTATGCCTACAGTACGCCAGAATCTGAGTAGAGTTCTCAGATGACACCAAGTGTCACCATAGTTTACACAGCTTATTACTGATCACACACCTGCACTCGATTATCATCACTGACACACACATAGTACTGTATAACAAGGGTCATCATCACTCACATTGTGTAATCACTCTGAAGTATACACTCAATACGTTCTTCCAAGTGTTTCTTCATTCTTCTTTTTTTACTTTTTCGGATTTTGATCTAGTTTCTGGTTTTCTGGTTTGCGCTACATTGATGTAGATCACCCTGACCCTTTCATAAATCTCGACACAAGCTTTAAAGCAATTCTTTTGTTTTTGCAACTTTTTAAATCAAGCTTTAAACATCTGCACTTGGGCCCATGTCTGCATCCTGGCATTTTGGGAGTAGGCAAGGCAGCAATGTTGCATCCAAGTGTAAAGATAGCATCAAATCCACTGTCTTTTATACGAACAGCAACTACGCTCCACCCATCTCGAGGGTGCATCAGCTTCAGTCATGTCCCACCTCATGAAGATTGTGTACCTTCAAAGAAGTAGATGCCGACCCCACAAACATCCCGACCCATCTAGAGACGTACCAGCGCCAATTGGATTCCACTTCATGTGGAGTTTGGACATTCAACCCCCCCCGAGTGTTTCAAGGCTCTGGCATGGAGAAGCTGGTGTTGGATCTATGATGATCTCAAGTGTTGAGCTACTTTATGAGTTGCTCAGTAGCTCCTAGTTCCATAACCTCAAATGACTTTATAAGACTGTAAAAGAACATTACTCAATTTTACACTCCACTGCTCATGTTAGTTTTCATTTTCCAGTGTTCTGTATTGTTTTAAAGACTATAATCACACTCTTGATGGGTTCCCCTTTTGAGTCAGGTTCCTCTCAAGGTTTCTTCCTCATAACATCTAAGGGAGTTTTTTCTTGCCACAGTCGCCATGGCTGCTCATCAGAGGTAAATACACATCGTTCACCTTAACTATTAAATTCTTTAAAGATGCTTTGATGTCCATTGTGAAAAGCGCTATAGAAATAAACTTGACTTGATTTTTGTTTTTCTATTCCATTTAAAGACTGGATAACATGTGTCCTTTTCATTGCAAGGTTTTCTCTGCTCTCCTAAACACTTTCAGAATCACTGACATATTTAAAAAATATATATTTCCACGAATATAAATGAAATTATTCATAATAGTTTATTCTTATTTTATAGTGTTTTTCTCGCTGGCACAGCTTTCTGTGGTGTATGTTTTGGTTAGAGTTTCTATCAAATTATATTTCAGCAATCATGTGTTGCCCATGAGGCCTTCAGAATCAGCAGTGCGAACACCTGTAGGGTGTTCATCCAAGCTGTTGCTTTAACCAATCAGATTTTGAGCTGGCAATTAAGAGGCCACCTAGCAGGCATACAATAACCTTGACATTTTCATTTTCTTTGATTAATTAGTCAGAGCTCGCAAACATCTGTAGCAAACTTCACAAGCTTAAATATAATATTTTGGAGTTAATAGCTGTATTTTTCATTCCACACTGACAGAGGAGAAGAAATTGAATTGGTCACAGATACACTTATAGGACAGATTTTTTTTTCAATGAAAGCTGGACCTCGTGAGGTAAACCGTTTGAACTAGTTGTTAAGTTTCTCCAGGAAAACAGTTTCACAGAAAACCCGGCATCATTTGATGAGGTTAATATCGATGCTTCTGCTAGAGACGATGTATGTGGGAGGTGCAGCTGTGGCTACAGTGAAAAGAGAACATGTTGAATTGCGTTTATAGGGTTTATAGGGTTTCTTGCTATCGTGATAGCGTTCAATCTCACTGTATGAGATTACTGTCTGTGATGCAGCGCTCGGTTCTACTGTGTTTCTCTATAACATTGATGCGTTCTATAACCGTGATGTCATTATAACCCTATTAAGAGATGGATTGATTCAGGTAAGACACCTAGGTGTGAAATGCACAGCCCACCACTGGATCAATGGAATGTAGAAAAACAGAACAGTCACTCTGAGAGATATAGATATGAATATAACATTGTAATATATCTCATGAATAATATTATATAAAATATTTTGATTGTTACATGGTACACTAGCAGCAATTATAACACCTAAATAAAACTATTGACCCTAATTATAAATGTGATGTGAATTGTGATGTGAAATTGTCTTATCTAAGAAGCTAATGAAAATGTTATTGATGTTATAATAACAAAATATCCTGCCAGTTATATACAAAAGATTGGTTCTGAAATATAAAAAGGTTTTGTCTGCATACATACAGATACAAGACAGTCTCGGGTTGGGCTGCATGGTGTGATTAAAGACACGAGATGGTGTATGAAAATGGGAAATAAGGCATGATCAATATAAGAGCATACAAACAAGTGCCCAAGAGACATGGACAAAATAAAGAACAAAGCCCTTTTTATGTACGAGCTAATTTATCTACAAAAAAAATAGGCACAAAAAGAAAAATGGACAACTTCCCTAAACTATAATGTCTCTTTACCAAAAGAGGGATGAAACCAACACCCATCATAGACACGGCGGCCATAATTTTAGTACCAGTGAACACAATACAAGTATGTACCTATATTTACAGATATATATAATATATTTACAACAATTAGTACAATGGACTGAGGACCAGGCTATCACACAAACTAAAAAAACGGTTGCCCAGTTAATGCCATGTTGAGGATGTAGGTGCAGTATGACTAGACTGGAATGCCTGGACTGGAGTCTGAAGCAGCTGTCCTGCAGAGACTAAAGATATACCACAAATGTATAAAAAACAATCTCACTTGTTGTAACGGTACTGATGACTGGATCGAAGGCTAGCATGTGTTTTCTGAGAGATGTGTGACTGTTTTTTTTAATTCCTGCTCATTATAAGGCAAAGGAGGAAAATGCTATTCTGCATACATGAGCCCATGATTTGTCAGAAGAGAGACAGACTGACAGATGAGAGCAAGATAGAAAGAAAAAAAAGAAAGAGTGTATGCCATCCTTTCCAACCAGAGGCCGATTTGATTCTTCTGGTTACTCCATAGATGGCTGTGGCATTGTTGAGATTTGAATTACAATCCAAATTATTATAAAATTACTTGGTGTATGATTTTATCAGAGCTCAGAACTCAATATTTCAAGTGGGTGGCATTAGAGCCCTGTATCTCTCTGATTATTTAAATTTGCAAATGTTTAATCACCAGCCAACCTTTTAAATTTTTTTGTACAAAATAAATGCTGAAAATGAAACAACGGATGGATACGGTAAATTTAGAGCTTATTAATTAGTGGTGGCACGTGAAAGTGAGAAGGAACATAAGAGTAATGGTTTGGAATATGTGCTGGACAAAGGGAATGCTTAGAGGCTTCACATTTTCCAGACAGTGTTTTCAGTCCAATGTGAAAGGCAGCAGTAAAACCTTCTTAAAAGTCTTCTGAGGTCTTCGTCTATCATATACAGTATTCTACTCAGTAATGTGAATCCTACTATACTACATTTTACATGGGAGCTCAGTAAAAGTGTTATGGACAGATGTTTCAATCTTGGTGGTTAGCGAATTTAGCTTGCAAAAAAGGAAAGCTATAGTGGGGACTGAAGGACCTCACAAGGATAGAAATAGTATAATTGCATATATTTTTATGAAGTGAATTAAAAAAAGTTAATCGTTTGTATCGCACAGTGAATCATGTTGAGCATTTTCCTAGATTTTTGTTCTACTTTCTTTTTTGATTTGCTGTATTTTTGCTCGTTCTTCGCATATTTATGTAGGGGTGTGTGTGTGTGTGTGTGTGTGGGCATATGTTGAGATGTGTGCATTTATGAATATAATAGTATTGGAAAATCTGGCAGTTTTGACTTTGTGCTTTTAAACTCAAGCCCCAAAGCAAGATATAACCATTGTTGTGTTCACTGTGAAGGTTGAAGAAAAAAAAAATGGAATCACGAATTGAAAGCATCTTTCAAGGCATTATTTGTCACCCAAGTAAAAATGTGGGAGAGGCTCACCGATGTGACTAAAACACAGGCGAAACACGTCGTCTTGCCCTACAGGGAGAGGATTAGGAGCGAACCCTGTGAAAAGCGGTGAGATCGGTAGCAATGTAATCCCACGACAGCATACGAATTTCATTCTATCCCTCCTCTTGCTTATTTTCCGTCTAATGGCCAGGAGTTGCAATCTGCACATGCTTCAGTGGGAATTGGGACAGGAGCCTGTTCAAATATTTTCCTATTCTGCATTGCTTCTGCGTCGCGTGCCAATTTAAATCAACCTGCTAAGACCCTGTCCTGCTTTATAATACCTCTTGACAGCATTTATTTGCTATGCTTTGGTTCATCAGAATGAGAAACAGAAACGAGAGCTGATTTCCTGCATACTAACAACTCTACCAAATGCATATATTCACACCTTTTTTCTTTTGTTTGTTCTCATTGTGTGCCTCTGCGCACCTGTCCGACAGTGTTACGGTTCAGCAGGAAATTCAGCAACGTAGACGAAGATGCTGTGGCATCAGGGTTTGTCAGGTTAGGTTACTGAAGGACACCAAAACTTTTTTTTAGGTAGGTTTTGGTGGGATTTTTCTCAATCGCTCTATTTGAAAGCCTTTTTCTTACACATTTGGTATAAAACATATAGTAGCGTATAGAGGTCAACCGATACTGTAGCTAAATTGGATCGTACTGAACAATTAATTAACTGATGAATTAACAGTTTTTAAAATGGATACTGGATAAAACAAAACAAACAACACTCAATGTAAAATAGTAATGAAATTTTTTTTTGACAAAAAAAAAACATTGTATCATGAAAATTTGCTCAATGGAACAAATATAAATATATTAATTATATTGATAAATAGCGAGAAAAATAAGACATGAATTCAAACAATAAAAACAACAAAAGTTACACTTTAAATTAACATCATGTAACGTCAGTGATTCCCCTTCAGAGGCTGCTCTCGTACCGTATAACGAAACCCGGAAAAACTATCTCTATAGATTTTTGCATATGGATCCAGCAATCGACTATTGGTGCTGATTCATAAGAAAAAACAGATTAATCAATCATAGTTATGATGTCCTTCATCACACAGAACCAAAAATAAACACCGTGTATATCTGTATCAGAATGGAGGCTCCTTTCACACAAAAGTCTTGTGAAGTTCCCAATACTGAAGCATTATCTCAGATTTCTTTTTTTTACCTAGATTCTTTCAGAGGTGGCAAAAGTACACACATCCTTCACTTAAGTTAAAGTTCAGATACTCATGTTTTAAAAGACTTTGGTAAAATTTAAAGTACTAAATATATTTTTTTACTCAAGTTAAAGTAAAGAAGTTTGCTCTCTGATATGTACTTAAATAAAAAGTAGCCATTACAACTACCTGTTTTATTGTCACACTGGTAAATATACGTCACATAATATTTACATTTGGGCTGTCAATTCATTTGAAAATATTTAATCGCAATTAATCGCATGATTGTCAAAAGTTAATTCATGACTACTCGCAACTTAATCGCACATTTTTATCTGTTCTAAATCTACCTAAAATTTAATTTAATTTAATACACTACTCAACAAGGCCATGGACAAATATTGATGCTTTACGCAAATGTATGTTTTTTATTAGCAAAACCAAACTCACTATAGCACATACACAAAATATTCTTGTAAATGTTTTAAATTAATTATAGTGTTTTAAATGATGTCAATCATGAGGACACAGCGGAACCCTCGCTGTTTCCACATGGACAGTTAATGAGGTGATAAAAGAGAAACTGTATTGCATAATCAGATCATATTTGTTTTCTTGACGTCAAGCCATTTATTCATATATTTATTATGTTTGTGAGGCAAATATTTACTAAGATTCAGGTTGTTTTATTTATGTGGTTGTGAAGAGAGAGGTGTAAGAGAGACAGAGACGACAAAGAGCGCCCCCTATCTGTTTTACAAAAGCACAGCGTGATTTATTTACTTAATTTAAGTTTGTTTCTGCATTATGAGTCAAAGATGCCACAAAACGCACTGACTCATCAATAAAACAAATGTTTATTGCTAAAAAAAAAATTTCAGTGCAGTTAATTAATTTTTAATAAAGAAAGGATGGCATGAATAAATGTGAGTCGCCTTAAAGGTTTTACTTTCGCCTCTTTCATATTTATTTAGTTAGATTAAAAATCAAATGGTCAAGCAGAAATGTGTGCTGCATTAATTGCATGTTAATAAAATGAGTGCCGTTTAAATGAAATTCCGTTAATGCATTTTGACAGCCCTGATTAATATATTATCAAGTTGTACCTGATGAATGTATCCAGGCCGAACATCCACCATATAAAACACAATTAAAGAAAAGATGATGATGATCAGGTGATCAGGAATGTCTCTGTTCTCAGTCATGTTTACATCACTGACTCCCTCTGTCTCATCCACGTTACCCCCAGACTTCGTATTGCCTTCTACCTGCTCATTGTAAGCTTCATAAATTAGTAGATTGAAAAACATTTCACCAAATAGATTACAACTAAAGTAACGAGCCTGTTTTAAAAATGTAAGGACTACAAAATACAGATATTTGTGTAAAAAACTTGTCAGAAAAATACTGATAAAGTACTGATACCAGAAAGAATGTCTCTGGATAGTCAGCATTGTTCAGCATTTTTCCTCCTGCTCCTGCTGAGGTTTGGACTGTACAAGTTTCTTCTGTTTGGTGCATTTTGAAAGTCTTATATCATATATTTCTCTTAGTGAATAAGTAAAACCTATTATACTACATATCAGCTCTCGTGGGAGTTCCGTGAACATTTGATAAGCGTTATGGACAGAACTGTCACTCCGGCTGAGGAATATGTTCCCAACTGTAATCTCTTGGACCGAGATTTATCTGCAAAAAATATGCTTGTTTAAATTGTGTATGTGTGTTTGGTTAGTTGTGTGCAAAATTTGACTGATTTATTGTGCTAGTTGTAGCCTGGTCAATAGATACCATGTATTGGAAATTTAAAATTTTTTTGTCCCTTGAAAGCCTCTTTCATTAAACTATTTTGAACATGAACAGCATTAGCAATGTCATTGTCTGACTTGAAAATGTTATTTCAAGTTTTATTTATAAATTATAATATTGAACATGAGCCTTTAACAACATGTGTTTGGCCCAGATTGACTCAGTAAGGCAATTTCTCTCTCCCATTCATTTCTAATGCATTATTGCTAAAGAATAGAAATAAGAGTGCACATGTGAATACATATTAATTGATTGGTTTTGTTGCAGCTTTTGCTTTTATTGTTGTATTTAATTTTTTGCAGAAAGGTGATTTCAGGTGATTTTTACTTCCCTGCTGATGTGACCAAGACATCACGTTCATGTTCACATGCTGCATTTACAGAGTTCCTTCAAGTGATCCTAAGTCACAGAGCCATACGTTTTTTAACTCAATTAAATTCAATTCATTTTCATTTGTATCCAGCATTTAAAAATGAACATTGTCTCGAAGCAACTTTGTTCATATACTGGGAAACAGAAAATTTGTACATGGCACATTCAGCTTCATTTGAAATCACCTCAGGGGTTTGTGTATTATGTTTTGTTGCACATGAATGTTACATGGTCCTCAGACGACTTGTGTGTGTTGTCATATTATAGATATTGTATTGCTATTTTTAATCATACTGCTGCTGCTGTAATGTGAAAATATCCTCCTGTATAATTTTCTACTCATGTTTTTATTATTGTTATAGTACAGTGTTGCACAAATCGTTAGTTTGTGGCAAATGATGAGCCTGATGCTGCTAAGGGAACAAAGCATGCTGAAATTAATCATGGGAGGGTGACTGGATGGGTGGATCGATGGATGGGTGGGTGGATCGATTTGTGGGTTGAGAAATGGGTGGATGGGTGGGTTGATGAGTGAAAGGGTGAGGTTTATGGATCAATGGGTAAATGTATGGATAGATGGATGGATGTACTGGTGGATGAATCGGTGGTTGCATAGATAGAGGTTTATAAATCAATTGGTGGGTGGATGAATGGATGGATGGATGCATGGATGACTTTGTCTACCAGTCCAGAGATTTCATCATAGATAATTAAAACCAGCATAGATTTTTGAAAAACCCTCCCCATTTATCCGGGCTTGGGATCGGCACTAAGAGTGCACTGGCTTGTGCAACCCTAATGGTTGGGTTATGAATCGGTGGTTGAATACATGGCTGTGTAAATGGATTGGTGGGTGGGTTGACAGACGGACGGATGGATGGATATTTGCATGCATGGATGACTTTGTCTACCACAATCCAGTGATTTCATCATGGATAATTAAAGCCCGATTAGATTTAGAAAAATTTCTTGTAAGGGCATATTCATCGTTTTAAATGAATTTGCAATTTTGGGCTCAGTTTGGAGTGACTGGCTAAAGCACTATCGTTTGTGTCACAAATTGATGCCAGTTTCTATTAAAGTTGCTGAAGTAATCTACGTTCTGTTGTAGCAGTTTTAGCTGTCAATGACTTTAGATAAATATGAAAGGTGGCAGAAGATTTGAGCTCTCAGTTCAGCGCTTCACACATTTAGCCGTTCTGTTTGAGCAGGACGTATACGGTTTCAGACCTTGTGTGTTTTAAATCTTTGTAATTTCATAGCATACCTGAAATTGTGTCTTCAGGGGTTGAACCTGCAGGAATACAACAAATGTCCAGAGATTCATGATTGTGTGAACAACAGCACACCGAGTGAATGAGTCATAGAATATAATATTAATAGAAAAAGACAAACTGACATCATTTGCTATTGTGAATTTTGAATATTCTTGTAAGAAGTTGATACGGATTCATTACATGCTTGACCGGCTCTTCTTGCCAATTTTCTGCCTTTGTTCATTCAAGCTCCATTTTATTTGAAATTACTGAAACAATTCTGCCAAGTCTATACACTTTCTCTTTCTTTCTTTCTCTACATATTTCTTTCTTTTGTCTTTTGTCTCGTTATCCCTGTCTTGTTCTCTTCCTCTTTCATTTTTCTCTCCCTTATTTTCAGATTTTTTTTTGGTGTCTGCTACCATGCCTCCTCCATTCCCGCTGCTTGGCCTTACCAAACTTTTTCTCTCCTTCTCTTATGTTCTGGTTTTGTTATGATTGGCCATTTTGCTTGCTTTGGCCTCTATCGTCTGGCAGCATTTAAATGACCAATTAAACCCCCACACACACACACACACACACACACACACACACACACACACACACACAATGACCATGACCTGTTTACTCATCCTCCACAGCTTGCACATGCCTCATTATGTTATTCCTCCTGCGCTTTCCTTATTCTTTCTTTCTCCAATTTTTTTTTTTTTTTTTACTTTTTGCCCTCTGCTTGTTGTATTCAGGTTTTCACTGCATATTTATTTTCTTTTTTTCCAGGCAAAATCATATCATATCAAAGATCTCTGGATTTCTCTGTGAATTTTTGGTCTCTATAGATGATAATTGAGATTTTGCAATAAAGAGGATCAGTAGAGGGAGTAGAAGGAAATTAGCCATGTATTAATGTGAAATAGAAAAGTGATATTTAGTGAATTGCTAAGAAAAAGAAAGTATATTACGATATGTGAGAATGATTCATGAGACACTTCAGTGACCACATTAGATAAATATATAGGAATTTCCATGCTGGCAGTTTTTAATGCCATTTTCACTGGGTTTTGTGCTCTGCTTTTACTCATTGTAGTAACAGTGTTAAACTGCTATAACAGCTAAGCAAATGCACAAATCAATCAATCAATAAATATCAATGACAAATGGCCTTATACAAACTTTTTTTTTTCCATTTCCTTCTTATGATATGTTATTTTGACTTACAGATTGATTTATATTTTTTCTGTGGATTTTCCTTTTTAACCCTGAATTACATTTTATAGTTTTGCCTTTTTCCTTCAATTTTTTCCCCAAAATGTTCCTCTTCGTGATCACGTTCATCACCCCCTCTGTTGGTTCGAGATTTGATGACGCTGTTCTATTCACTTTTTAATATGTTCACTACAGTGAATAACATGGCAATTTCTATATACTGTAAAACCCAATATGATATTCAGACAGTTGACGAAAAAGATTGAGTTTATTTTTGCTGCCATGATTCAGCTCTACTTTTCCCTTTTTATAAAAACGTTTCTCTCATAAGATTAGAAAAGATAAAACTTTATTAATCTGGAAGGAAATTCTTGTGCCAGAGACTCTTTCAAGCAAAAAGAATACAAACACAAAATAGTATTACTGTTATTACACATTATAGTTTTAAAAAACATTGCACAAGATATTATACATATTGCACGATATAGTTAAATGATATTGCACATGATCATATTAAAACATTATATACATGATAGTGTAAAGCTATTATAGATGATATATTTTAATGATATTGCCCATTATAGTGTAACTATATTGCACATGAAATTGTTAAAATATTAAATGATATTGCACATGATATTTTGCAATATATGGTGCATTTATGTAGAACAATCTTCTTAATAATCTGTTAAATGTGTTAGTGGGTTTAATGGATAACCTTGTAATAAAGGCACTTATAAATAAAAGGTCAAAGTGCTTTATACTTGTCACATGTACTTTACAGCACACTGAACTTCTTTCTTCAGAGCACAGGGTCAGCGCCTCTGGAGTATGTAGTGTTAAGGGTTCGAACCCCACTGACTTTCCAATCAGTAACCCAGATCCGTAACCCTGAGCTGCCACTTCCCCCCCAATGATTTATAAATAGGCCATAAAGCAAATGATCTAACATACAGAAAGCCAGTAATTCATCTACACAGGTGTTGTTTTGTTCAACAGTCAGTCTTTTAATCAGTTGTGGATTGTGACAGTTGTTGCCAAACTGCTGCACATTAAATTGCATGTAGTTTTGGATACAGTTAACGGCCATTGCCTACCAATACTATTATTTTAAGGAAACATTTTTTTTTTTCTGACTTTTGTACCTCATTACTGCAAGGTCGGACCTGTATACCACCACCTCCACACACTTCCCTGTCATTAGTACCAGTTGTTAAACAACGGACACACACACAACTGTCTAGAGTCTGCCTTGTCCTTCATTAGTAGCCACCATGAGGCAGGTAACAATGCCGTTTGTAAAATCTCACTGACATGGTCATACCTGCACATATTATTTTATAACCGATGGCCCTTATTATATTATATATAATTTCTCCAATTTAAATTTTTATAAAAAAAAAAAATGTGACTTGAGTAAGAACAATGTCTGGTAACTGGTTATATGTGACAATATAGGGATTTGAACCCATGACTTACAATAGCGTTGGACTTCAAACCCAACACACACACACAGTATATTCTAGGAAGGCTATTAAATGGGGGAGGTGGTAGCTCGGTGCTTAAAAGTGTTACTGATCAGAAGATTGAAAGTTCAGGGGGTCCGGGGAAGGTTGGGAGTTTAACCCCTGGTATCGCAAAGCTGACACTCTTAGGGCTGTTGAGCCAAGGGCCTTAACCTTCTGTGCTCCAGGGGTACTGTATCATGGCTGGGATAAAATTAAAAAAGAAAATGGATACAAATATATTATGCTTTATAAACAAAGGTTGTGTTGAATTGTTCATTCGTTTCTTTCTTTCTATCTGTCTTTCATTCCCTCTGTCCTCTACATCTGCCTCTTTCAAACCAACTACCTGCATGTCTTCTCTCACCACATCCATAAACCTCCTCCTTGGTCTTCCTCTTTTCCTCCTTCCTGGTGGCTCCATCCTCAGCATTCTCCTACTGATATACCCCATGTCCCTCCTCTGCACATGTCCAAACCATCTCAATCTCACCTCCCTCACCGTGTCTCCAAAATGTCCTGCATGCACTGACCCTCTAATAAACTAATTTCTAATCCTGTTCATCCTCGTCAATCCCAATGAAAACCTCAACATCTTCAGCTCTGCTACCTCCAGCTCCACCTCCTGTCTTTTACTCAATGCCACTGTCTCTAATCCATACAACATTGCAGGTTTAACCACAGTCCAATAAACTTTCCCTTTCACTCTCGCAGATACTCTTCTATCACAAATCACTCCTGCTATAACTCTACTCCACCCACTCCACCCTGCCTGCACTCTTTTCTTCACTTCTCTAACACACTCTCCATTACTTTGCACTGTTGACCCCAGGTACCTGATCTCCTCCACCTTCTCCACCTCTTTTTCCTGCAACCGCACCACTCCACTGACCTCCTTCTCATTCACACACATGTACTCTATCTTACTCCTACTGACTTTCATACTTGACTCATACATGACTTATACATGTCCTGCACCACCTTCATACACTTCTCTGACACACCTGACTTCCTCATACAGTATCACAGCTCCTCTCTCCACCCAGTCGTATGCTTTCTCTAAATCCACAAATACACAATGCAACTCCTTCTGACCTTCTCTATACTTCTCCATCAACATCCTCAAAGCAAATAATGCATCTGTGGTGCTCTTCCTAGGCATGAAACCATACTGCTGCTCACAGATGATCACCTCTTCTCTCAGCCTGGCTTTCACTACTCTTTCCCATAACTTCATGGTGTGACTGATCAACTTTATTCCCCTGTAGTTACTGCAGGTCTGCACATTTCCCTTATTCTTAAAGATCGGTACCAGCGCACTCCTTCTCCATTCCTCAGGCATCCTCTCACCTTCCAAAATCCTGTTGAATGGCGGCCGAGGCTCACTGATGCATGTGGGAAGCGTGTGGTCCGATTCAAGTAATTTGAGTCATTAAGTGAATCCATAAGAGTTTCACCCAGATTGTGTTATTTTATTATTAAAAATACATTTTAATGACCAAATTTTGATTTAATACTGATTGCATTGGCATTTCTTTTTTTGCAAATCTAATTTTGCTCTTACTCATGAGGAGAATTGACCCAAACATTGTTGTTGTCCAAGATACACCTTATCATAGCAACCATATTCCCTGGCAGCAGTCATCTTTTAGCAGGGAAATGCTCCCTGCTTATCCACACTGCAGAATCAGGTCAGAAATAGTTTGCGCCATGATAAAAAGTTTTGCTCCAAATTCCCCAATTCTCAATCTTATCAGGCATCTGTCAAATATGCTGGAAAAATCCTCTGACAGTCTTATCCACAGGGGCCCTACACAACTTTTACAGCACTATTGCCTTGGTCCCAGATAGCACATCACTCCTTCAGAGGTCTTATGCAGTCCATGTCTCTGCAGTTCAGAGCTACAGGGAAGCTTCATAATATTAGACAGGTGGTTTCATGTTAGGGCTTATGATATATTCTTCTATGACACTTCACACGATTGTAAAACCCACCAGGCTTCCTGATGGGCACTCATATACACAAAATTGAAATCAATTCCAGTAAAGCAAACATGAATTTGACACAATTTCAACATGGAATCGGTTTTGGTTCCATTCACGGCCATGAACTGCCGGGCTAAATCAATAAAGCACAATAAGAATAGTCTTATAAAATAAAATGTATTTGTTTATCCACATGCGAGTCTTTCGACTTCAATCAATATGAGGAACAAACAGTTCATCAGAACTCGACAGATTGAAACGTACCCGTGTGGACTGAATCCATAACTGCAATGCACATTTTATTAGACATACAGAAGAAACCTGTTGTGTATATCAGATGGGAAAAAAAACTGCCCAGAAAAAAACCTATGAACATATCAATCATATATATTTATTGACTATTAATACCTCCTTTGTGATAAAACTCTCAGAAAGAAACCATGCATTTCAGCAGCCTTTATTCATCCCTGGAACATGGTGTTACTTCATTTATTAATAGCATCATAAGTGCAATAAAAATGAAGAAAACCTGTAGCAGCCATTATGCTCTAATTATAATAAACCGCGTTCATTCTTCTAGCGTTATTTTCTTTCTCATTCTAATGT